>NC_080670.1:4649530-4801564 GCF_030247195.1 Topomyia yanbarensis | reverse complement strand
ACGCTTCAGAAGAAACCTGGATTTTTCACCGGTCGGCTTGTAACGGATCTGATTCTTGTTGTCCCATTTCCCTCTATTTCGGTAAATCAGGGTGCGTTTCCTCGTGCTCCACCACACCATGGCTGAAAGTAACAGGTGTTGGAAAATAAAGTTAAACCGACACCGACGATGCCAGCCAGCCAGCCAACGAGCAAAGGATGCCATGACTTGGCTCGAGTATATAGCAGCCAGAGGCACTAACGCCACATTTGCAATAAATTTCCTGAAAATAAGATAGGTGTAATATTAAAGGTGTTATCGTAAATTAAAACCTGGTCCAAGTACCGTAACCGTCGTATAAAGTACCTGCAACAATTTTCGAGCGCAGTTTACCGAGAGTTGAGTCGACGAGTCGAGAGACCCGAGAGTGTATGAGTAATTAGCTGTATTTTTTGCTCATGAAATCGGATGTTCCCTTTCGAGGAAGGACGGAGTAATGCTACCGGTCGGATGTGTTTCGAGGAAAGAAGGAAGCCGGGAAGCGGATGTGTTGATGGGATGTCGGCAGATAAAGCAAGTATGTGTAGTTGAAATAGTTCAAATGACTGGTAATAAGTGCCTGGGGAGGGGAAATATTTAATCTTCATAGTACATAAATATTCAAGTGTTTCAGCAAGGACTCGGGAGGATGGTTACATCCGCCTGTTCGGGACGTAGATTTGTCAATGTTTCGAGAGAACAAGTGGTAACTTGGACGGTTAGGTAATTTCATTTAACGTAAAATATTAATGTTATTGATTCGGCAGAATTGGAGCAGCTCACAGCAGCTTCTGTAGCGGAGCGAACAGATGAAGTTGGAATTAAGTGTCACGACCACAAATGTTCAAAATGGCAGTTCTTGGGATCGGATGGAATAGGTTACCGTGTGTTTTAATACACCAGCGTCAAATATTGCCTAAATTCTTAAATTTGGAACAACAATAACCAAGGTGTCAAACTGAGGCCTATAGCGGCAAACTTTCAAAACCACCCTCAACCCGCTGATGTTGACAAATAGAATATTTTTGTTCTCGCTTCCGACCCACTTATCATTCACACGTCAATTGTGGTGTATAGTTGCGGTTGGGCAAACCAAATGTTTTAATTCGTTTCCATGTATAATTTGCCGATAATGACGAATGTTGCCATGACAGCTCTGCACGGCAGTGCATGCGAATGTTTTCCGATATTATAAACATATGCATGCTAGAATACCGACACGAATCGCTATAGTGCGCGCACAGGCGTGTATTTTTTTAATGGATATTCTACTCCAACCTGTTTGTGAAATTGTAAAGTAAACATGCAATCATAATAGGCGTTGAAATTTTTAAAAGGGTTTGACAACGGCCTGGCAGGCTGCGCGCTGTGCCCTATTGTAGGATGGAGGTAGGAAAATAATGTGCGGTTTTTGTGGTGAAAGTGCATTTGAAAATTGGTTTTTAATACGCATAAACTGACAGCCATGCGGGTGGATAGGCAAACTATAGCCAGCTTCGGCGATTGGAAGCAACCGAAGCGAAATAGAAAGCTTGGATCGGTTTAAATTATTGAACCAGTGGAATTGTTGTTGGTGGCTTGTTATAGAAACACGCCATACAGTTTTTGTTGCAAAATTAATGATCTAATCAAATTCGGTAGTTTAGAGAAAAAATTATCGCATTTAATTCAATTTATTTTCTCATTACGTAAGCAATTCACTCTAATTTTGTACAATCGATTCAGCACTTTTTTAATCGTATTTATCCAAGCTTATATCAACTTTAGCTCGTTAGTGATTTTGAAAAACTTACGCATTTCGGTTTTCAAAAGAGTTTAAATTCTTTCCATTTTAAATTTGCGAAAAGATCTCAAAAAATATAAAATTCGCGTTGTGTGCGTCGTAGCATACCGACATGTTTCTAGCTGAGCGACGTTCAGTTACATCATGCCAAAATAAAATCATTAATCTTTATAAACAGTAAGAATCGCTTCGATTAATACACTTGCATGTATATCCCACAATTTTTTCCCCATAAGTGTTGGAAAGAGGGCTTATTTTATCACATCCACAAATCGCCTGCTAGATCAGATATTTTTGGCAATTTTTTTTAACGGCAAACTCGAACTTAAGGACGAAATATTCCATGAGGTTAACGAAAATTAACGAAACGTCAATGTTTCGTCATCCACGACGATGTCAAATAATTTTGTGTGCTGAGTGAGGTGTACCGTAGCGAGGACAGCTATATGGCGGTGTGGTTTTTTACGTTTACAAGTATGATGTCGGATCGCCGTAGTGCAACGCTAATCGCGTTCCCGGCTAACTTTTTTTTATTCATTTAGTTTATTTGATAGGCACAAATGCGTTAGCTTGGCGGTGCCAAATGCTTTTGTTTTTACATTTTGGATATCTTAAAACTAGGAGGTTACAATGTTGAAATATTTTTTTTTACAAAGGAAAACAAAGTTTACAGCTATCTTAAGACTAGAAATAAGATTCAATATACAAAAGAGGGCCAAAAGATTTTTTTATGAAAAAAATTTAAAACAAGGGATTCACTTTGATATACAAGAGGGGGAGTAATAGTATTTTACGAAATATTTTACGGTTATCTTAAAACTAACAATATAGTTTAGTACACAAAAGGGGGAACAAATATTTATGAGAAATTTCACAGAAATCTTAAAACTAGGGATTCAATTCTATTTACAAGATGTTCCCGGCTAACTGTCACAGATCCGAAGCATCAACCATTCTCACTGTGAAGGATCAGCCAAACGAGCCAAGCTCTCTTCTACAATTAATGGTCAAGGAGAACAAAGCAGGGCGGAGAAAGAGAAGTTACTGCGGTGACTTTCGAAGTCGTTTACAGCGAGTAGATGATCCGGCATTAAGTCGCCGAGGATGTTCCAACAAAGGACTCAAGCTCACCTTCCTAGCCAACAGTAAAACACCGCTGACGGAGCAGCCAGCGGCGGGAGAATACGGTCGTTGTTTTTACGGCCGATCGGACAAATACGCCCATTTACTGCCACCAGAAGTAGCAGCAAACCCATGCGTGCAGTAGAAGAGAATGGGTGGTTCGAAGCGGTAAAATTTATTTTGTTGTTTGTGTTACGAAAATCAGAAAGTCCTGGCCGCCCTGCCATCTAGGGTCTGCCGGGCAGGTAAAGTAAGAATCCAAGTAGTGTACAACCCCCCCCCCCCCCCCCCCCCTTTCCGAAATGGAAACAAATCATGCGCAAAACTCGTTGCTGACCAATCATTCCGAGGACAGCAATCTGCACTTTATGGTTGTCATTTTTGCGATGTTGGAATTTTGTACATCGTTAGTCATTACATCGATCATCGAATAATGATAAAAAAACATTGTGCAACCTTTGAGTGAAATTGTATCATATAAACACTTGTCCCAAATCGATCAAAGTTTGGAAATTCTAACCATTTTTTTTTCAAAATGCTCGAATAATTTTGGGACTTCCTGGAGTTCGAACCCTAGGAATGCAAGGATCCTTGTACCTAAAATTCAAAAATTGTGAAAATTGTCTTATAAATTGTCCTTTGAAAACATCCCAGTTTTCGTTTAACCTTGTTGCTTGTGCATTGAAAAATCCTTGACTACCGGTTTTAGATTTTACCTTTGTAACTTTTGCATACTAGGTTGTTTGTTTAAAAATTTGACAAAAAGGAATTTGAACGTAAGAACTAAATATCGCAATTTTGAGGTATAATTCTTCTAACGTTTCAATATTTCTGCTCAGATATTTTCCCAGTTTATAAATGCGAATAACTTCCGAATATTTTTGCACTATCTGATCAGAAATATGTGTACGTGTTTTGTATACAATTTCGCAAAATGTGAATGAAAACGACGAGGAAAAAGCGAAATTTTTAAGCCTACTTTAGACAGAGGCTTCAAAAGGGAGTATCCAAGTCATTCATCACATACGTGAAGGTCACGTTAATACAAATCAAAACAACACATAAAGCTTATTTATATAGGTCTCGCGTGTTAGTTTTATATCAGTCGCTGCTCACATGCCAAACGAGCAACATGTTGACTGTTTTGCCCGGATAGTACAATTAGAAGTAGAGGCTATGCATTTCCTGCATACAATCGCGCCAAAGATCAAAAACGGGTAGTTTATGAAGAGAGGTGTCCGTTTCAATCATTCGTCGTTCGCTTGCCAAACGAGCAGTATTATGACTGTATCGTCCGGACGGTATAATTGTTCGTGTACATGTAAAGTTTCAATTTAGACAGTTTGCTTTGATCGAAGCGTAAGTCTCTACGCTAAATTTTTGAAAGACGTGATTTTGGCTGTTTCAAAAAAGTAGCTGGGTTGTGAACTATCTGGCAAATTCTGATAAAATTCGGAGAAAATGAAGTAAAACACTCATGATTGTTCGTATATCGAAAAGGCTTTACGAGGTCAAAAGTTTTTTGAATGCCCACATATTTTTTCTATCACTTAATGCTTCATAACACAATTGAAAGCACAGCAAAAAAAATCATTAGAGTCACCCTGTGCAGTATTAATTTAACGAATCCAAGCCCCATTGGAGCCCGAAAAATTCTGTTCAACTCGTCCGTGCACTCCAATATAGCAAAGTTTATTTCTTTTACATTCACCTACTGATACTTTTATTCGCAAATCCTACTTGGTCCACTGAAGGCTATTCGGATCACAGAATAGCAGAGAAAATCGTATGCATGTTAATGGTTGCCATTCGACAAAAACCGGACACAAAAATTGGAAAATAATACGGTGGTGTCGTGCCCTGCCAATACATAACACTCACTTATGCACGCAAACGAGAAAAACAGCAAGCTCCTGCAATAATCATTCAATATTTTAATTTATCTTCATTTATTATTTATCTATGTTTTTAACGATTCCACTGCGAATGGTAAATTGAATAACTATGACTCGGGATGGGAGCAGAATTTCCGGCCATTTTTTTTGCTGTAACTTGGCGCACCCCCTAAAAAGTGTGTAAAATAAATTAATTTTTCCGCGTAAATCAAACGCAACCGTTGCCAGGGTATAAAAGTTTACCCGTTTATTACATTACTTTCTCGATCGGCTGTTATTGCGTGTGAATTCCGCGAAGTTTTCCGTTTTCCAGCTCATCCCGAAGGAATCCCTGTTGGCGGTGTTTTCAATCCGGGTGAAGTTTTCGTTCTCGCATTCTTGCTGCTTTTTCGGCGGTTGATCCGCTGCCCATAGATAGATTAATAATCCATCAACGTGGTTCCGTAGGTTCAGTTCAGTTGGTATGCCAGTGCCGGGATGAAAAATCGGATATTCCTCCAACGTAATCCCAATTAAAACATTGTTCGAAGCGATGTTGTTTTGACTTTGCAATGACCTAAGGAAAGGGGTCCATGTTTTTTTTTAAATTTTGCATCTCCGTTGCTTGGATGTAAAACTTTAATCCTCATATCGTTTTTGCTTGATGTAGATAATTGACTCATGTCGTATTCACTTGACAACCTAAAAACGAACCCAAGCTAGCTGCTTCAAACAAACATTTTTGATGGAACTGAGTTGGGTTTTCAGCGGTGGTTTGAGTGAATCTGAAATATATGTCAGGTTAGAACACAACTCGATTTTTAGTGCAATGGCGAATAAACTAAGTTTGAAACGTCGTTGATGTACAGCACAAATAGCAGAGACTCTAGATTACTACTTTGTTGACCATCTATCACATATGCTTATGTGTTGATTTTAAATCTACTTTTTTTGTAGAAATATGCCATCTTCCACCGCCTCAACCGTTGCAGTGGTACTATAAAACAGAATTAAACTTGCACTGAAAAAAACATTGGAATCAATCACCAACATTCTCCTATATGAGCAACTTGGCATCTGCTTTGCTTTAAAAGCAAAATCTTTTACCTAATGCAAAGTCAAATGCCTGGTTCCTACTCCCCTCAGATGTGGTACCACGTTATATTATTAAATATTCATCGGACAGCTAATTCCAAGGAAAACGACTGACTGTATGAACCATTCGACATCGCGTCGCTCTACTCGGCAAATCAGCTTCAATTCCCAAACTGTACACTCATTTTCGCTGCCGCTTGCCAGAAGATTATTTGCATTTGAACGAGTTTGCGGAATGTAATTTAAGGCACTTAAATTTTAACGAAAATTACTTTTAGCAGTTGGATGGAAGAACCCAACTCTCATACCCCCCACACCTTAGCTGCCTGTTGCCGCCACCATTTTATTGGTAACTTATTTGGGAAGAGAGCTGACGAGGAGTAGAATTTCACGCCACTGCACGCGAGATGGTGGGTGGATATGGCACGGCGGTACTTGTTTGTGGGGTGTGCTGTGCGTATGCAACTTGTGATGAAAGATAGGTATCAGCACGGAAACGCGGGCAAGCGGAGGCAATCTTTCCGGAGAACTTAAGAACTTTCGCATTTTCCGCAATACAGATTAAAAAGTAATAATATAGTAGAGGAGTGGGTGGAACAACATATTTGCTGCCGTCGTAGCCGGTCGTCAGTCTGTGTGCTGTGAAAATATTCGCAGCAAGCAGGAGGCAGGGCATACATCCAAGTAGGCGAAAGTTGCCAACCGTAATACGTAGGGCGTTGTTAAGTGTTAAACCGTGACTGAGTTTAGCGTAGGTGTAGGTGTCTGAAGTTTGCTGGAAGTATTCTAAGATTTGATCGGAAAATTGTTGCGTTTTGAGTTTTGGTTCGAAAGCGTAATTTTGAGTTATCGTTCAACGTAGCGGAACTGTACTTCAAATAGTGACCGCATTCATGGTAATTCAAATATGCGGTGCGGCTGTCTTTTTGTTGAACGAAGAGGTAGATATCAAGGAGAAAACCAAAACCTGTGATGCCACACGTGCTGAGTTACAAAATTTCAGACCCACAAGGCGAATATAGCAGAAATTCTCATTTTGCTAAAACTATATAACTTAATCTTAAAATAGAGTAGAGTGGGGTCAAATAAGTCACTTTTTTTGGCGAGCTCGTACGATGGTATATTTGCCCTGATTTTAAAAAGCACTCGTTGAAAAGGTTGTTTATCTGGCAACGTTTTGGCAATAACTATTCTATTCATGGCTAAATGTTTTTTAAGTTAAATCTAATAAGGCGAAGATTTTTTTTTAAATCTGGGGGTACGATAGGTCACTATATTAGAGGCTGACGTAATTCAGGCAAGAATATGAAGAAGTGGCGAATGATATGAAAAACCATGAAACCGCGGAAGGAAATGTTGAAAAAACATGTTTTTTCAGCTGCTGCGTCTGGCTGTGTACTTGCGAATCACTTCTTCGGTCGTCGTCGTCAGAGTGTAGAATTGAAGTTGTGCATTGCTGCTCACTTGCTTGCTTAGCTGTGCGACGCTCATATTTGCGCTTCGGAGCATTTTTCTGGATACCTTTTCCTTCTCTTTTTCGATCATGTTTTTTCGACTATCTACTTCAACAACACCTTAAATTATTATATTGTTAATTCACGCGAAATTCTGACGCGCTTTTATTGTTCAAGCACTTTCCTTTCACATGAGCACTTAATATTTCTAACGGAGCCTTGAATTGTTTAGAGGCTGATCAAATACTGGCGCCATCTTGAACTTCAATATTCTATCCTCAACACTTTTAAAAGTAAAAGTCGTTTGTATAAGACCCCTATCAATTATTTTAAGATAACTTTATAAATACCATTTCTACTAGCTTGGTACTTTCTTAAAATGTCTTTTGGCTATCATAGTATACCACTTTTTAGTAGGGGATGATCCATAAATGACGTAGCATTTTTGAGTGATTTTTAACATCCCCCCCCCTCCCCCATAGTAGCATTTCGTCATAAAATTCTATATACCCACTGATAATTACGTAGCTTGACGGTAACCATCAACCCCCTCGTTGTCCCCGTAAAAAATTTAAAAAAATCAATAACGATGTTAGTTAGATGAAACGAGTAAGATTGTCGTGACATCAGGTCAACCCCTATTCTCCTTTAAAAAGCTACGTAGCATGACATGACCCCCTACCCCCCTGTCGTCACACATCATCGCAAAATACAAAACTCCCCCCTCCCCCATATAATGCTACGTCATTTATGGATGGTCCCTAGTGTTCTTACTTATATAGAGGAATTTCAAGGTAATTGAGCTATTTTAAATGTTAGTTCCAATGGTAATAACTTTGAATGGTCTGCTTTCATGCACCGAAGTCAATAGTCACGCTAAGATCACGAAGAAAACAAATAAAATAACAGCTAACCATCTGCGTTACTAAGTACTGTGCTATTGAAATCCAAACAACGTGCCGTTATTGTCATTCCGATAGAGAACCTTGAAACGTTTAAGATAGCTTTATAGCGTCACTGTCTGGTTAAATGGATGAATAAGGATAAGATGTATATCGACATAATTGAAGATCATAGTATTTATCTCATTCCAAGAGCACACAAATAAGCTTACTGAACTGATTTTGTTTTGAACGGAATATTTTATGTATTTGGCTTGTTTGTATAATGTTTTATGAGTTTTAAATATGCGGGAAAATACGCGTTGTTGTGTCTAAGCGCAACAATATTTAACTTAAATTGAAAATTAAATTATAATTTATTCATAGCATAGAGACAACGGTAATCTTAAAGTGTCTGTTAGTAGTAACATTAGAAAGTTTCATTATCTTGTTTAGTTATTCCACGTACAGAGTTATCGTATCGTGCAAATATTTAGTTAGTACACGCGTTGCTTACTCATGTAACAGTACAAAACAGTTAAACTAAGGCATGCATAGTAATTGCTTTTAAATGTCCCTGCAAAAGCAACCGAACGTAAAACTGTAACACTGAAAGCAGAACTGTCTTGATCTAGCAAAACAATAGCTGTAAATGATGGCGCCCGCTGAACGCGCGTAAGCCGTAACCCGAAACAGTTGCAACTAATTGTTTATCTCAAAACAATTAATTTTCAACAGCCAGCCAGGAGCGGCATCAGTTGTTAATTATTCATTAAAGAAAATCATTCTTCACGGATAGAATGTTTGCCATTTCGAATAGCGCAGTAGCAGCATCTGCTGCTGTCGTACCATTGGCAGTGACGCACACTACACGCAACGAAATCGGTTCCGGAATTATTGATAATCGAATGCTTCCAACAGTCGCTTTACCATGAATTCCGAAACGAATCGACGAATATAATATCGCTAAATTGGTTAGTATTTTTTTACTCAAATATTGGTTCCGATGTGGATATTTATTTCCGTGCACGACAGCAACTAGAAGATTTGCTACGGCAAGTAACGAAGCTTCAAGTGCTCAGCTTGTGATGACATTATTATTGTTTTGGGTACTCCCGGACGGGTGTACTATTATCCAGTCTGGAAAGGACAAAGAGCTGATGAAGAATGAGAAAACGGAACGATCGAAATTATTCGCCATTGTGTCATAAATAAGAACAGCCGAGGTGTGTTAAGTCGCCTACACCCAACGAAGGGTTCCCATTAATTTCGTTGAAGAGCGCGCAGTGTTGCTTTGGCGGGAATTTTGTCAATGGCGCGGTAAAAAGCGATTACGGAAAGTATCTGTTTATTCTCGAAACATACGGAATGCTGTGTTACAGCTGAAGCTGAGTGTATTATTAATGTGGCATTTATCGAGGCTACCGTGTTAAGCTAACACTCTCGTTAATTACTCTGATTTGTGTTCCGTTCAGTTACAAGTTGACCGAATATCATAACGTCACCTATTCGAAGCATTAAAAACAGCTCATTTTTTCGTACTTGCATCAGAGTAGAATTTTCTGCAGCTTTATGTGGGACACTGTTACACATCCGTCCTTCGGTACTGCTATGACACCTTCCCCCTTCGACTGAGTGGTATATTTCCCCTGGGGTAGGCGTTGGATAGTCTGAAAAAGGATGTAAACCTAGTGGAGCATATTTTTCAGAAAGATTAGGAATCTCCTCTGGATTTAGCGTTTTTTTCCACCCGGGGACTTTTTTGATATCTCACCCCCCACCCCGCCACTCCTCTGTTAAAACGAGGCCCACCAACGCAGGGTGTCACTTTACCGGGGTGGGTGAAGATTAAATTTACTGAATTAAATACTTTGCATCTTTTTCGGGGGAAATTGCCATGTATTCAATTAGTTCCGTGCTTATTCAGGATGCTCTGAAAAAAATAGCTGCCGGCGAAACGAAGAGAGATGTTAGTCTCACAATGAGTGAGTTGGGTACGAGTGCTAGAATTGTAATTTAAGGCATTTTTGGGTGGATGGAATTTCTAGGGCAAAGTCCTGTTTTGTATTTTGCATATATATTAACGGAGTTTTAAAGGATCGGGCATCCTTGGGGACGAAAAACACTGGCTAAATTAATTTTTATTTTAAGTTTGACAGAAAAGTGTCAATAAAGGTCGGGTACAATTGGTCGGTGTTAAGTCAGACCGGACCAAGTCGCAAAACATCAAAAAATAAGTTAATGATAGCACTAGATAAAGAATTTCTTTATCTACATTCCACTTTTACCGGATTTGAAATATGAAACAATAAACAAGATTTATGGCAAAAAATATTTTCCAATTATAATGTAAAGGATGCTGCGATTCAAACTTTAAACGCGTTTTTCTCGAAATCAATGCACTGTCACTTAGTCCGGTCTGACCTAACACCGATCAATTTGTGGCAGGTGCAACAGGCCAAAACGGATTTATTGGACTTTGAATTCCATCGCAGGGCTTTGTTCAAATAATATTTCATTATTCAATTATAAATATTTGGAAGAATAAAACATTTTTAGCCCATGTATTTAAGAGACATCTCATTGCGGTATCAACTGAGAAGAGTATAATAATTTTACTACTAGAAACCCTTGTTCTATCTTTGTCTCTATCCAATACTGTTTGAAATTTAAATACCATTTCACTCAGTCGCAACAATGCGCCTTTTTTCGCATATTCGAAAAAAATTCGTGAAAAAGATTTTTGTATTCGAACTTAGCATCCTATGCTCCTCCAGTGCAAATGCGCAAATGGAGAACTACCACTGTACATGAGCGATTGTGCAAGCATTGAAACGTCTCAGATGACCGATTCGAATGTTAAGAAATGTCCTTTATCTGGCAGCGGAAGGCGGAATTTTTCGTGAAAAATAGATTTTTTGATTTAAAATGAGTAGAAAAACCTGTTAATTGAAAATCGAAAACTCAACGTAGGGGTTAGGTTTTATTAGATAAAATTTATATGCAAAATTTGAAAGAAATCGGTTAAGTAGTTTTTGAATGGCAGTTAACGCCTCAAATCATGTTTTTTTCAGGCACGTTCTACAAAAAGCTTCGTCTCCGAGTCGCTTGTCGATATTTTTGCATGGAAAAATTGCAAAATGTTACACTATAATGTACAAATGTTGTGATCAATTCGCTTCACACAAAGTTCTAAAAAAATCGAAAAAAAAGTTTTCTTTTTCACGCTGTAATCCTTAACCTAATCCCCCCCCCCCCCCTTAAGGAAAAAAATCTGGTGCCGGTACTGATTCTGAGCGTTTTACTATCGAGGGACCGGTTTTCGGCAAAATGATCGGTACTTGGAACCATGCATAACAAGCACTGGGGATTTTGTTAAATATCCGATAGTCGTGCACTACTTGCAAAGAGTTCTGAAAATGAGATGAAATCATCTTAGAGCTCCAAGCTCTTCTCCTCAATGTAGTTAGTGTCACGACTCGAAGGTGATATTAGCGTTGCACCTTCAGTTTTGCTGTGAAGGTGTTGTACCTGACTTCACGTAGTGTAGCTTGTGCACAGAATCGGCCTATAGTAATATGGTTGTCGTACGTGCATAATGGTTTCTGAGCGTGAGATGTGACGTGTAGTATAATGATGAACGATGGAGTTGGCTTGACTATACTCATACGCAACACTCTGGTACGGTTGTTAATATCTGAAACGAATTTTTACCAGCTCTCTTTTTTAATAGAAAGCACTTCACTGTTAATATAATCGTGGAGGTACTCACACGTAGTAGCGTTTGAAATTGAACGTTTCCTTTTTATAAGGAAGGACCTAATTATACTATATTGATGTAATAACCGCCATTAGACGTTTTCCCTCTCGCAGGTTGATGGGATTGACGGTATTGTAAACATCATCAAGCCACAATAGATTCAATAGAGTTATCTAAATATAAGGACCTTCGCTCTTTTTAGTTTTTATTTGCACCAAGTTCTACTACTAGAGGTTAATTAGTTCTCATGTTAATAATCCACCAAACATTATGACTACTGAGGATTTGATTTATATAAGAAGCCCGCTTCAAGATGTTGATTACAATACGCCTCGATAGTGGTGTGTCGAGGAGGCCGGGAGGGCTGATATGAGCCTTTTGTCTGTTCTATACCTTTCCTCTATTCACCAGCTCATAACCAACAATCAACCAGTAACAAATAAATAATTGAGAAAGGATGTGCTATGTGTGGTGATTGGCTATTCAAGTATTAGTAGTGTTTGAAGTACTAATGTATGTCTCATGTGATGATCATAACTTCAGCTGTATCTTGTACCTATCTAATCTATTACGTCTCTCATATATTGTCTTTTATTTCTTCTTTTCGAGTCCTATACTGCCATTCTACACCCGCCTTCAGCTGAATCAACAACGATGGTGATAGTGAACGTCTTAACACTCACACATTCTCAAACGCGGTCTCAGCGGGAACCTACAAAAATGCCATCGTGCACGCGATTACGAATCGGTCACGTCCGAAAGTCCATCCTTGATCCTAGAAGCCTAGGTCCATGCCTTCAGCTGGACCAATTAAGAAAATACGCCCATACCTATTAGACAACACGTCTCATGGCGACATGACCGGGAACCCTATCGATACAAACGATCCCACTCTCTGCCAGAATTCAAACCGCGCACTGAAAATTTAATATCAGACTCACGGTTCGTGCAACCATTCAAGAACACACGTTACAAAATCACGTCAGCGCACAAACGTTAGAGCCCCTCGCGATTTTCCAAGCAACCTACGAACTCGCAAACATGATTACACCCCGGTGATAAGGTGAAAATCTCAGCACTTATAAACTTACCAACACGATCTCAAGCGTCAACTTACAAACTCCCGCGCTCGCGCCATCATGAATCGGGATCGTCCAGAAGTCTCTATCCTCGGTACAAACAATCTAGGTCCTTGTTAATTAATAAAAAAAAAATAATAAAATTGAAAAATAACTCCCATATCCACTAGACAAAACGTTCCATGGCGACATGACCGGAAACTCTAGTGATATGGGGTAACTCTCTCTCTCTCTCTCTCTCTCTCTCTCTCTCTCTCTCTCTCTGTCAGAATGTGATCCGTACACCGAAAACTAAAGATCAGAATGACGGTCCGCGAATATATGAAGCGCCGCAGGGTTTCAAAATCGAAGTTATACACGCGAAGTCACATACACGCGAGCACACGCGACAAACACGTCAACATACGAACGCTTAAGCCCTTCGCGATCATCTACGCACACCTATGCCCGAAATCGCGTAAACTTGATAACACTCCGGCAATTGTGTGAACGTTTTAGTACTTACGACGTTACAAACGCGGTCTCAAACGCGAACCCGCAAACGCGCGCTATCATAAATCGGTCACGTCCGGAAATCTTTAGCCTTCATTCTAGCAATTTAGGTCCATACATTCAATTGGACCAATAAAAAAATAAATAAAGCTCATATCCACTAGACCACGCGTTCTACGGCGACATGATTGGGGAATTCTAATGATATGTAAGAACCCACTTTCTTCTGGAATCTGAACCGTACACCAAAAATCAAAAATTAAGTATCAGATTCACGGTCCGCGCGCGATCATTCTAGAACACACGCGAATATGCGAAAGGCACACGGTTATAAAATAGAATTTATACACGCGAAGTTCATACACGTTAGCACACGCGACATACAAACGCACACACGATCGAGCACTTAACGTACAAATGTTCGAGCCCTTCGCGATGATACACGCGATCGCGAGTCCCTACGCCCGCACATACCTGAACCGTACAATGAATATCACATTCAGAATCACGGCCCGCTACAATTGGCCTAATGCAGTGTTTTTTTGGGCGACATTGCCTGTCTCGTCTGCAAATTGTAGTATGTGATTCTGACGGGGAGCCCTTCCGAGAACCTAGCTCTACAGCTCCAGTAGGACAACTCTCGAAAAAAAAAAATAACCGCCATTAGACGTTTTCGTCTTTGGTTACCTCTGGATTCAGTCATGTTTAGAACCGATACCTGGATCGACCTAAAGGAACTGAGCGTGTCACTTTACGTTGAAAAACCTTTGCCTGGCATAAATCAAAAATGTCGAAATATGTCGTTTCTAATAATAATTTTAAAATTATCATGCATCTTAATTTAATTTTTACAACAAATTGAAATCAAATCTGCGAATCCGTGGTAAGCTCCCATGCGATTATCCTCGATTCCGCAGCAACAGGGCTGCTGCAATGACTTTCAACGACAAGAGCAAACTTCCTCTATCCTACTTCTGCCGCTCGGGTATACATTTCTCGAAATACATATGCACCGGTGGTAGAACTAGCATCCGAGTTAGCCACCGGAGGGAGGCATACTGCTGCTACTGACCACAATTGAACATATGTTTTGTGTAGTTTTCCAGAAGCCGGGTTAGTTCGGGATTGTTGGAAATTATTCTGGCTGAAGTTATTTCTGGCTACCGGCAAGGGGAAAAGGGACCGTCCCTGCTTGGATACATTTCTTCGCATGGATAATTGGTTATGCATTTGTTGCTGAAAGTTCGGAACCAGTTGCACTCTGAGCAGCGGTCTGTCGAAGCAGAAGGTTAAAAATTTTCGCTAAGGGGACAAAGCATTACTGGTTGCTACGTGGAATTACAGTCAAGGATGCTAGGATTAGAAAGTGAGCGTACCAAGCAATCGATTTACCAACTACGCTACGCGCCCCTTCAAATTCTTCCAACACGGTTCAACTCAATTTTCAAGATAGGACAATACATATTGACCTAACAAAAACTGTGAAAAACAATCGCGAAAGTCTGTTCTCTTGGTTCGGTGAGGTCACTTTTCAAAGTTCAGCATAACCTACGTCTATTACTAAAATCTCAAGGGATTTATTTTTTGTGTATCCCATAATCCTATCCTCCTAATCCTTTACCCGGTCCAGCCAACATGTGCGCTCTCTCGCCGTAGCTAATCGGAAACCCTGAAAAACACATGCACTTGTAAAATTTCAAATTACCTTCCCCACCAACAAGCGAACAACGATTGAAGTGCGAATATGTGCTGCTCGAGTTCGCAAAGTTGGGCTCGAAAACATATACGTACCCAGTTCCAGTGGATTTCCGCAACCCTTTCTTCCGGGATCGGGAAGAGTAGTAGTCATTCGTACCATAGAAAGAACCGACCGACCCGCAACGGGTATGCGCTGGTGACCATGGAAACTTGTTGGATCGGGGCTTGCTTGGATGTAAGCGGAAGAGTAGGGGAAGCTGTGGTAAATTAGTTTCACTTTGCTTTGTTGCGTCATTGTGTGTTTGGAGTAACTTGATCCCGGCCGATTGTGCATTGTGAGAATCCTTATACACGCAGTAAGAGAGAGATGGAGAGTGTTTAACATTTGATGTTTTATTATACCGTACCGGAGGAACACGGACAGAGGAAGTTGGAAGAGCTTGGAATTCGTAATTCGTGGAATTTACTTTGTCTCATCTATGTCTGTCTGTGCATAGTACATTTTTCTGGTTAGTTCTGGATTCGACGCGGGGGATCAAAAACTCGTTTGATGTCATTATGAAAAGCAGGAAATCCTACTAAATACGAAAGGGACTAAGGTTACTACTACTAACCTAAGGAATACTAAGGTACTAAGGAATTACATTCACTACTTTTTATTTCTTCAAAGCATACATTTTAGCCAGATTCCGATCCAATAGTTCTGCCTATTGTTAAAACCCTTTTCGTTGGTCATTTTGCTTCAAGTGTGTGTTTCCTTTTGTTTCTTGATTCAATTCATCCAAACATATACGTTAATGATTTAGCAGTCAGGTTCGAAACTGCAGACTGTCAGCGCCTACTATGCCGCTGCTGATCTCGGTTAGTCTTGGTATGATCCTAGTAAACTGCAATGTAGTACGAGTGGAAGAAGAAGGGCAATTTAATGCCACCCTGCCTGTGGTCGGGCCAGGGCATGGCCATGAACTTTTTAAGCTGCAAATGAATCACGTGTACCCATTTGCATACTACATACCGAGTTGTTAACAGTTCGTGCCGACCCAGCTGCCTGCATTGCAATGTTAATGGGTATTTGAAGGGTTTGAACAGACACCAAATGAATGGGACTTTGTGCATAGCATGTTTGTTGAAACATCCAACCGGGATGGGCTGCGGGTGGATATCAGTTCAGAAAGATGCATTAACATTCTTGGCGTTTGGTTCAAAACGTAGTAGGCGAGCTGTAACAAACTGTCGAAATTAGTTGATTGAGATGTCTAACGTTTAAATAACGCATACTGAGATACCTTCTCGCTTCTCTTAGGCCCAAAAGTTGCTTATCTCTAAATTCGCCCTATAAACGATTGGTTTTACTCAAAATTAAAACGTAAATGCGGAGGGACGCTGCGCTCTGTCAACGAAATTTAACGTGAACTGGGTTGTAGTTTCAAAGAGCTCCATTTATGAAATACATCTTCATGAAATTGTGAAATGAGAACATTGAATCCTCACGCCAATATGTCACAAAGAAATTTCACTCGAAAACAAAAACCCCTTATACTTTTAATGAAACGAATAAGATTCATCAACGAAGTCATGCAAACAACTTTCAAACGGACGGCATGAGACTCTCACGCAAGCTGTCAGCTTGACACTCAACTAACAGCATACTTCCATCGACAATGAACTCACCCATTCCCACACCCAACATCAAAATGTATACCATGTTTTTCTTCCATCCCCTGCCCCCGCGGATGCCATTGTCCAAGGTTCGAAATAGTACTCCTTGATTTTTGCTCACTTTCTGACAGAAAACACAACAACTCGACTGTAGGCAATGTTTTGATCCTGTCACCATATGCACAAAGACATCAGTCAGTGCGCATGACAACTCAGAGAGACAGAATGAGAAGTGAAGGGATGGAGAGAGAGAGTTAGTATCGTGTTCGGGATGGTTTGTTTATCTTCTTCCGAGGCACGACCTCCGGTTCGGTCGGTCGTTCGGTCGGATTCTGGGTCGCTCTTTCTCGACGGGAGGGCTGGGAATATCATGGCCTGCTGTTAAAGAGCTGCTACTGCTGTTGCTGACTGATGGATGCTGGGGAAAAAGAAAGTTTACGGAAAGTGCTGAGTGCTATCATTTGGGTGCATTGTTTTTATGCGTTTTTGCTGCCTGCCGATTATTCGACTTGGCTTTGGTTTGCTTTAGAGTAAAAAATGGTGGAACTCTGAACGGTTTACTTTGTAGCGGGATAGTTTTTGTTACCTGGTATGAGCTTGGTGGAGGAAGGAAATGGATTTGGTATTTTTCCACTGCAAGTCAGTATGAACTTGTGGTGCTGATATCAGCGATTAGATTATCAATATTCTAATTGGTTGTTGCTATTGCATAAAATACAAGAATGCCTTAAAACTTGATCAGAGAGAGAGAGACGTGTGACATTTTTGCATGCCTTATGGTTTCATCCTGAACTCTATAGGTATCACATTTCTTATATGATGGAACTGGATCTGGTATTCGTGGACGGGGCTCACACTGGGAGTCATTGTGTGTCTATTTATCGGTCGACTTCGTCATCGTGCATAGACTAATTAAATTAATTTAATAAATAGAAACCTATTAGTTGTCGTTTTGTAATAATTGTAGTTTTTCGTACTAGTGTACAATTGTTATGTACTAGTTGTATGTCTATCTGTGTATGTGTTCGTCTGAGTCTGAGTCGCCTCTAAACTTCCAAACGCGGTCTCAAACATTAACCCACCACTCGCGCAATCATGAAACGGTCACGTCCGGAAGTCTTAGCTCGGTCCTAGCAGTCTGGACTGTCTTCAGTTGAACCAATCAAAAAGTGACGCTCATATTCACTAAACAACACGTTCCATGGTGACATGACCTGGAACTCTAGTGAAATGGGGAAACGGACTCTCTTCTACCATCTATACCATACACTAAAAATTAAGCATCCGACTCACGGTTCGCGCGTGATCAAATAAGAATACACACTACATCATTGTAAAATGGAAATTATACACGTGACAAACACGTTAATATACAAATGCTTGAGCCCTTCGCGACCATCCATGGCACCTACACCCGCGATCTCGTAAATATGATAACATCCCGGTTATAAAGTGAATGTCTCAGCTCCTATAAATTTTCAAGCGCGGTCTCAAGCGTGAACCTGAAAACTCCCGCGGTCGCATGATCATGAATCGGTCACTTCCGGATGTTTCTATCCTTGATATCAGCAGACTAGGTCCATGCCTTCAATTGGATCAATTAAAAAAAGAAAGCTCTCATATCCACTGGACACCACGTTCTATGGCGACATGACCGGGAACTCTAGTGGTATGGAGTAACTTACTCCCTGACAATGTGAATTGTACACCAAAAACTATCAGAATGAGGGTCCGCGTGACCATCCAGGAATGCACGCAAAAATAGAAATGGCCACACGGTTACAAAATTCAGTTTTGTACACGTGAAGTCACATGAACGCGAGCACACGTGACAAACACGTTAACATACAAACGCTTAAGCCCTTCACGATTAACAGCGCACACCTACGCCGGCGATCGTGCAAACTTGATAACACCCCGGTAATAAGGTGAACGTTTTAGCACTTACAAAGTTTCAAACGCGAACCTACAAACGTCCGTTTTCGCGCGATCAGATCCGAAAACTATTACCTAATAACTTAGGTCCATACATTCAGTAGGACCAATCAAAAAATAAAGCTCATATCCACTAGACAACACGACATGGCATTCTATGGCGACATGATCGGAAATTCTAGTGATATGGAAAATCTCACTTTTTTCTACCATCAGAGCCTCACATTAAAAATAAAGTATTAGATACACGGTCCGCGCGCGATCATCCAAGAACGCACGCGAATATACGAAAGGCACACGGTTATAAAATAGAATTTATACACGCATAGTTACATACACATTAGCACACGCGACATACAAACGCACACGCGATCGAACACGTTAACGTACAAATGCTCGAGCCCTTCGCGATGATACATGCGATCGCGAAATCCCTACGCCGCACATACCTGAACCGTACAATAAATATCACATTCAGTATCACGGCCCACTACAATTGGCCTAAAGCAGTGTTTTAGTGGGCGCCATTGCCTGTCTCGTCTGCAATTGTAGTGTGTGATTCCGACGGGGAGCCCTTCCGAGTACCTAGCTCTACAGCTCCAGTAGGACAACTCTCGAAAAAAATTATGTCTATTGTTCTACTATGCAAAACTAATATTTTTTCTATATTCTTCAATTTTCCAGTTTATACTTTTTTGCATTCTCGGTTCATAAAGTTTTTTTTTAAATTTTGCTTGTATTCTGCATTATAATATATAATTATTTTATCATAGTTTTTTTTCAACTTTTTGTTCTATTCATTATTACTACACTTGCGATTTTTTCATTATTTTTATCATTCATTTCAATATTTTACTATTGCTTCAATTTTTGGAAAAAAATCTGCCTGTAATTAATTTTCTTTAATCCTTTCTTTCCAAATTTCTTAGCTTTTCGTCTCTGTATTATAAATATTTGTATTTTTTATGTTTTCTCGTTTTCTAATTTTGCTCAAAATTTCCAATTCCATCCATAATTTGATACTGTCATATATATTTTATTTATGTTTCGTTTTTGTACATTGTTTTCATATGACTCATTTTCAATATTTAATCCTTTTTTCTGGTTTCATAAATTTTCCACTTTTTACCTTTTTATCATTCTCGATTAAATTTTTTTTTATTTAACTTATTTTCTGCATTTTAATATTTGCTAGTTTTGCAAGTTTTTTTTCATTTTGTATTGTTCTGTTCATTTTCGCCAATATTTTATTTTTTTATCATTTGTTTCAATATTTAATTTTTTAATTTTTTTAGCTCCTCTTATTTTTTCTTTATTATTCCATCTTTGTACATTAGTTTTCTTCTTTATCTTTTCTTGATTTGCATTTTTTCTCAGTTTTAATCATGTTTTGTATTTTGGCATTAATACAGGTTTTCTTGATTTAATTTCTTTTTGTTCGTGTTTACTACTTTTACTTGTCTTGTATTTCAGAGGCTTTTATGTTTAAGAGACTTTTACACCGTCCATGCCCAATATGATTTTTTGTTCTTTGATGCATTCTAGATGAAAATCTGCATTCAATTAACAGTCCTGAGTGTTTTCTACTCTGGTTCTGTCATTCATATTATCGATGACTGTTGCAAAAACTTCGTCCTACAAACATTCTAAAGTTATACAGTTTCTATGCACTATACACAATAAAGGGTGTACGCAATCAAAATTAATCACTTTCAAATTACTGTAAATCTTTTGCCCTTTTGAGTGAAAGTTGTTTCATGAGTTTTAGTAGAAATTCTGCAACCGTTTGAAAAATGAAGTCTGGTCTTCCGACGTAAACCAACGGAACGGTCATTGGGCACGTTCACTTGAAAAAAAAATGCCTTTAAAGACGTCTATTTCCACTTCTGAGGTCTCAGGATGACCCTCGTATCATTACGTGATAGATGTTGTGAAGTGGTACAAGGCTACAGATGTTTGTTTCGTGCCAAAGAATCTTAATTCCCCAAACGCACCGGAATTGCGGCCAATTGAGAAATACTGGGCCATTATGAAGTAGGTACTCCGGAAGCATCCTGAGGAAGTGAAATTGGAAGCAGAAATGGCTGGGAAAAATGGCTTTCTACGTAAAACAAGTTGGCCCAAATGTTGTGCAAGACCTAAGTAGTGTTAAGAGAAAATGCGTGCATTTAAAATGTTTAATATTGGTTGAATGGGTGAATTTTGACAAACCTTTTCTTGTGATTCAATACAATACTAAATAGTTCCAACACACCACAGCACTCACACAGGCTGTCAGTTTAAAATTCATTTCACCCTGCTGGAAGGGATGGACCGTCAGCACCACCATTCGAACAGTTTTGGATCGTCGTCTACTCCACGAACTCATCGGGATAATCCGGTTTCCATTGGCGATTCTCTCGCACTCTCTCGATCAGCATCTCCGCCTCTCTCTCTCTCTAGAATGTCGGCCTTCATCTCACTCTCGCAGCATCCCGGATCCGGAGGCGCCGTTGCGAAGCCATCCCGAACCGAATCAGTCTTGCCATATCTCGTGACGGTACAGCATCCGTGTGTGCTAGTCGAGTCAACCGTAGAGGACTGGTTTTAGCCTGGCGGTTACGATATCGAGTTTTTCTATTTGAAAAATTTCCAGTGTTTGGTCCGGAATCGGACACGGACGGACTGCCGGAGTGAGATTGGGTTCAGTTTTCGTACCTAGGTCTGTGCTGTTGCAGACTCACTAATCTAGGTCGGGTGAGGATTCCGTTCAGTGGAACCACTATCGGGAATGAAAAATTGTACCCTTGTTGTTGTTGTTGTTGCCGTTGTCGTCGGTTCGGGAACTGGGCGCGTGAAGTGATTTTTTGCTGTTGTTGTGAGATGCTCTATTTGGGGTAATTGAATTAATCAATGGTTGTCGGGGGAGAGTGCGTCTTTTTTTCGTCCGGCTCAGGAGGGGGTGGCTTCGGACTGCTCTCGGACTGACTTCCGACTGACTGTGTCTGTTTCAACGGCACACGCACAGTGAATAGCAGACAACAGCAGAAAAGTGAGTGAGATTACAGTGATCAATGTTGCGTAATATTAATGTTAATGGGTCTCGCTTTTTTTACGCCCGTTTGTTGTTATAATCTAGTGAAATCGACAAGTCCTTTTCGGTTTCTTCTCGGAACGACGGCGCACTGAGTTGGGCGTGGGAGTTCATGAATGATGCTGTGAGCAGCGGCGACGGAAGGGGAACAAAAGAAGAGCACTAAATGACATCCAAGCGAAACGGAAGTGGTCAGTTGAAGGAATTCTATCCGCTTAGCATAAGTTCCAATTAGTTTCCGGAAGGTCGACTTCTGAACATGGGGAAAAAAGTATCTACGATCGGCGATTTTTTTTTTCGTTGGTAGGAAAGTAAGTCAGTGACAAGTTTTCCGTCTGTACGCTTCCGGGCGGCATACGTTAATGTAATTATAGAGAAGAAGTGTCCGAAAGTCGTCAGCTGAGGGGGAAGAAAAAATTTCCCACTGGTTCGTGCTGGGCTTTGCGACTGCTGCTGGTGAATACGGTGCTGGTGCTGGTTCGGAAGCGGAAGTGAAGTGTTGCTCCGTTAGTGTCGCCACATTGAAGTGTGTAGTGTTTCTTTTGGGCGGGGGTGGTCAGGATTCGGGTGTGAAAGGAACATCATCGGTGGCGTCATCTTCGTCTTCAGTTTCGTCGGAGTCGCAGCTGCTACTACTGCCTGCTTGTTGGCTGAACGTGTACAAACTAGGTCAGATGTATGCAATTATTATAAGTGCACTTTACTATTCTGAGACTGAGTTATATTTCCTTTTTTTTCGGTTCCCGTTTTGGCTTTGTGCTATTGCTTTCGTTCATTTTTATAGACGGCTCGTGAACTTTTGAGTTGCATTTCTCCCAAGAGAAAATCTTGTTACTTTTTGAGGTTTGGAAGTGAACGCAGTCTGGCGAAAAAAAGCGTGTTTAGATTTTTTTTTACGTTTTTTTGTCCAATAAATACTTGTTTCAAATGATTTGTAGAAAGCGATACAATTTTCACCCGATTCCTGAACGCTTCACAATTTTTTTTTGAATATTTTGTATCGGCGAGCGAATTCGGTATATTTTTAAATTTTTAGATGACCCAATTTCTTCAAATTCAACAACAAAAATTTGGCTTATTGGTTAAAGAACTATTGTTATGGTTCAATTTACAGACCCTTTTTTGTAGATGATTCGACCTCTGGACATTTTTTTTTTGCTAGATTATTATCGATTCGTACGTCACGCTAAATTATAATATTATCTACGAGAACCACGAAATGGTTTTGTTACGGAAATGGTAAAACAAGAAGGAAAATATGCTGGTCGTCTGGATGACATTTTTCCACATATTGCGGATTACAAATTAAGTCCCAGACCAAGTAACCAGTAAGCATTATAACGTAGCCTAATAGCTGCTGTATATCTACCTATAGAGCCGTCCATAGGAGCCAGTAAGCCCTAAATTCTTATATAATGCTGGTATTATGCCAGAAAAGACGAAATATTTTGCTATTACTGTGCAGAGATTGACAGCACGTTCTGGCGTTACTAATGCTATTATATAGCGCAGCGCACAAATGTCATTTGAACGCATGATATTTGCATTACTGATGCTATTAGACAGCTTCAATTAGCTATCGTTTTCCGTAATAATTTTACCACAATTTCTTGTGTTTTCTTTCAGAAAAATATAAAAATACTATTTAAACACGTAATAACCTCCCTTATAATGCTTTGTAATAAATGTCCTTAACGAAATTTCGTTCTCACACGACATGAAAAATAGTCTTCTTCTTACTGCCCGTACTGATGTGCAATCTGTAGCCATACATTGCTAGTATGGCGAACTACAAACAACTGGCAGCACATGAAGGCTAGTTGTGGCTTATATTCCACACTTCTCCACTGTCTTAATTTTTCCAATCAGAACGTTGCGGAATGATTTTAATAAAACCAATTTTTTCGTCATTTCTAGTCAGAAGTTTTTAGCGTTCAAAAACTGGCGCGCCTATAACTTCTGTTATTTTGAAATGGGCCCCTGGAAACAATTCCGAAACATAAGCGAACAGAAAAAATTAATCTGGGTCTGTTAGGGTCGATTTCTGCATCCTCGCTTAACAACCAGGTTCACCCAGTACGGTTAAACCTAGCTTACGGGCTAAGCGAGGGTGAAGAAATCGGCCCTTAGTCTTGTTGACAAAACCGTAAAGGAAAGCTCTCATTCAAAATTTGTATTTTCATTGCATTTTTTGAAAGGTACAAGTGTCTGCTATATTGTGTTATACGGGTTTTTCGCATCAAAAAAGTTGCTACAGGCCATTTTGTTCGATGCGTGCGGCATCCTGGCCGCCATCGGACGCTCTCGACTCGAGACACGCGTCTCAGGTAGAAACCTTTTCATGCTATTATGTCCGTTCCCAGAATGCTACGCGTTGCACTGTACATGTGTATAGGTCGCGAGAACGTATTTCACGGCCTAATTTGTAGATGCATCCCAGACTAATCATGAGTTATCAAACAACCACGGAAAATGGTGAAAAACGAAAAATGTTGGTCAAAATTGTTAGTCACATTTTAGTCCGCCATATTGGAATCGCCATTTTTATTCTTTTGATTTTGATACATATTAACTCAAATTCGTGTTTATAAAACACAAAACTTTTTTTCTTGTTGTATATTCAAGACTTTAACCAGATTGTCATTCGCCCGATCACCCGACTTTTTTCTTGATTTTGACTGAAATACCTATTATTTTTAGAGGAGATCCGCCATATTGGATTGGCCATTTTGAATTTCGAAAAATCTACAAATTCTTTCCATTCACTATTTTTAATGAAGCCTTAAAGTGGACAAAATGACTAAAAATCGATCTCGAATGTTGAGATCTCACCATTACGTCAAATTTGAGGTTTTCAACTCGGCCTACAAAAAAAATCCAAATTTAGCTTACTTTGTGGTCATTTGAATGAGAACTTCCCCTTAAAACATTCTGGGCCCATGTACACAAACTGCACGAGACAACAAACCAAAATTCCATCGTAAGAAGTCGTATCCGAAAACTTTACATGACCAAATAAACTTGCATCGCGATGGATTACAAAACTTGCTTCAAAATCAACCTCCGTTTACTTCCTGAGCAGGACTAATTCGGCGGTTAATTTCGTGTGTAGCATACCAGAGCATATGTGAAAGAACAATATATCGAAATTTGTCGAATCAAAACTCTGATCTGGCAGGTGAGTTAAAGATGTGGTTCACGTCTGGAATTACAAACGATTATTAATGCATGGACTACAGAGCGATTCCAATTACCAATTTTCACTTTCTATTAACTAAGGTGAAGGGACATCCAATTCAACATGACTGTTTTATGTGAATTCTGTAATTAAAGCTTTTTTACTTGGTACATATTCCACGCGTGAAAAAATACGCGCATATGATTCATAATTTCTAACGTGATGAAACTGGATGCGGACGAGTTCTATATTAGTTATCTTTCTTTTCTAATAAAATAATGGATGCACTTCATTAAATGAGGAACAAACCATGCAGTATCGAAAATCAACCGCTACTGTATCGTGATTTTTGTTTTAGTTTAATTATGCGATTATAACAAAGATCACGGGTGGACTCTGCAGGCAGTTTAGCATAAAATCGATCAAATTGTGATTTACTGAGGAAGAAAGATATTCTTTAATTAAGTGTAAGAAACTTTCATAAACTTTGGAGTGACATTTTTTACCAATTTTTGAATATTTGAATAAATTATAAGCATAACCCTATTTTTCCGGTTGCATGATCTGAAGCTTCTAACTTTTCATTTGCGACTCTCGAACGTATCATAAAATTCAAAGAATTTCAAAGAACATTCATTCAAATCGATCTTACCACCAGAGTAGCCCTTGACTTGGTACGATAAAGCGACATTTAAAAATTCAAAACGCTCAATATCGCCTGCTCGCATTAATTATATCCAACCAACAAAGCCGCTAAAAGTGTAAGCGAAGACCGCTATTCGGACAAGGACACTGTTATCTAATTTGCTTTCCATTTCACGTCACTCTGCGGCAGCAATAATTCTTCAGTTCTAATTTATTCCGCCCACCACCCTTCCACCATCGGCACAAAATAAGCCATTAGAGTGAACCTTTATTGCTCCATCGCGAAAAATCAATCGACCAAAACCGGTGTGGATCCAAAGTGCCTGGAGCCAGTTCCGGTCCATGATATCTATTTCATTGTGAACGGTGATGGATAGAAGGGGGGGGAGGCATGTCTCTCGAAAGCTAACACTCTATTGGCTTCTTCGAAAGCGATGAACTGGCAATTCCTAGCGGTTTCTTCGAGAAAAAGCCATCCGAGAAAGGCCGCCGCCACCGTTGCCATCCAGAACACCGGGATACGACGAACGGCGAAAAAGATTGAAATGGCAAAATAAAAAAAAAATACACATCGTCCTCGGATCTGAAATTCAATTTAAAACAAACATATCAATTTCAGTTGGAAAACCAGCGAAGCCACTCCACCGTCGGAACGGTAGCGGTAGCGAATCGGAAAAGGTTGTGAATTGACCGAATCGAAGATAAACCGTCAACATGAAAGAGTATCTTTCAAAGGATAACACCTTTTTTTGCTGCTGTCGAAGCGAACCCCGTGGCAGGCCATGATTCTAGAGGGAAAAATCCGTCAGACAGAATGCCATGAAAGGATCAAGTCAAGGTCGCATTCTAGCAGAGTAACAAGTTCACCCGGAAAGCAAATGTTATTAAAATGGAACGATCTCACCAAATTCCAATTTTTAAGAGAATTTCCCATTCCTGCAAACTAAATGCTGACGGAATCGTAATCTAACGCCACTCCACTTTGGTGACTTTGCCAGAGCCGATAAGCTCTTGAATCATGCCGGCCCGACTAGCGAACTCGACCGGTTCACCAAAGGCAAAATAAAATAGCCGTAAATAATCCTCAATCCATTCGTTTGGGCAGTTCCTGCTTCTTACACTTGCCTCCGAGAGGACCAAACGCGATACCGACTGTCGCTTGCCAGGCTCTGTCCGTTGTGGGAAATGGCAACGTTTTTTTTTTTCCTACAATTGGCTTGTTTTCTAAGCTTCCTCTCTGTTGCTTTTTTCCCACACCCGTGGTCCGGGTTCTGTGCCATGCCAGCTTCAAATGCCGTGAAGTAGAGTAGAGAGTCTTTTTCCGGCATTTTTCCTCGATATACTTTTCTTTCTACAGTAGCACCGTTTTACGGCGTGTTGTATATCTTCATTGGCTGCCGTCCATGAAGTGAAGTGAACGCAAAGTCACGGACGGGTCCCCGGTTCTGGTGGCGGCAGTAGCGGACGGAAATGCAGAACCCCCTCCCGCTCAACCCCACTGAAGGGGGTTGTAGTGGGATTTACACTTGGCGAAGATGACGAGTGGCAAGCCATTCAACGATGGAGGAGGGCATTCGTCAGCTAATGGGGTTATTGATGCTGTGCGTGCGAAGATTGGCAGGTGGAATCGTGGAAACTTGAGGGCAAAGCTGTTGAAAGCATGTGCTTGTGCGACTGTGTGTCAACCAATCCGGTAAATGTGCCACTTGAAGGTCGCTGTTGATTCGCAAACTGGGTGAGGGTTTTTAGCTCGGTTAAAGCCTTGTTGAAGCGGGCTCTTTAACGGTGGAGTCCCGGATAACTTAGTTTTTTTTTTTTCTTAGGTTTATGCAGGATGTTTTTTTTCAGAACATTTTGATTTTTATATGGTTCAATATTCCGACATTTTATGCAAATAAAATTAAAACCAAGCTCTCAACTCAAATAAAAAAATTTCTCATCAAGGCAATTTTGAAAAAAGAAAAAATATTCGAGATTGCATGGATCTTTCGTGACAAAAAAATTGTTAAACTTTGATCATTTTACAATCATATTCGATGAAGCTCAAATTAGGCGCAAAGATTTTTGTGAGGGCGAGAAACTTTTGCGGTGTGTCCGGTTACTAAATTCGATTATCACTTTTTTCCATATATTTCACTGGCACCCGAATACACACTGACTTCTCTGCAGTCTCTACAGAATCAATCACCAGATAGCAGTTTCATAACTAAATAGGCGTGGTTTCATGAACTCCTTACTGAATTGGCTTGACACATAGCTGTCTGGACGCGAAATCGTTGTAATAATTAGAGACAACACGACCACTCCATTGTCTGCCACCTTTGAAGCTCCTCAGGGCAGTCATCTTAATCCTTTTATATTTTTACACTTCCTCAATGACTTAAACATTACTATACATTATAAAAATATATTGAAAACAAATGTACAATTGCTTCTTACCCAATACTCTACATACTGTACTGTGATCCCAAAGCCGTAATTAGGAAGACAAAACTATTAGCGCCTTATATAGCTTTAGATATATGTGTCTTCGCAAACTTTCTTAGTACTTTTTGGTGATTTGTTCGTATTAGTTGAAATGCAGTCCTTGTGGTCCGGGTATTCAAAGTATCAATTTTCTAGATACGTAAAATTAATTAGAGGATGTAAGTATTCAGTAAATATTTCAACCTGTTGCAAAAAGTCATTAAATGTTTCGAGAACTATTTCATGATAACTTACGCGATAATTTGCAGTTTTAGTAAACACTTCTGAGTTCACGCTTACTTTATTATAATCATTCGGTTAGCAAAAATCATTTTTGGATGAGCCACTTGGGCGAAAAATACATATTAAAAGATTTTTTAAATAACATTTCATATATAACGTAACATAAGAGTACTTAAAACATTATTCGCATATTCGTTTACCACCTTGTCGCTTAGATAATGTGTTTTTTTTTCATATTGAGTAAGCTAAAGATAAATTCAACGTTCCAAGCTTATTAAAACACATTTCTTGCTTCGTTAAAACTAAATAATCATTTTTGAAGCACCATGATGAGATGTAAATTAATTCGATTCGTCCTTAATTACCTGTAAAGACAAAATACTGACTTTTGAGCCACCTTAACATGTAGTAAAGTTTATTTATAAAATATTTAAATATCCATGAAAAAGAATTGAGCGCTCAAACATATAAAAAAAATCAACCTTCACGCAAAAATAATTACGTTTGAGCCACCCTAATGCACAAAAAAGTTTCATTTTAGAACGTTTTAACATAAAATTTGCTACAAATTTTGATAGCAAAGTTTGTTTATATTATGTTTAAATATCCATAAAAAGGAATTAAGCGCACAAACAATTATTTGCCGAAAAATGACGCAAAATAATCACTCTAATGATCAATATTTTTTTCTATTATCGAAAAAATGATTCAGCACACGAAAATTACTATACAAAAAATCCAACAACTGTTTCGACAAAATAATTATTTTTGAGCCACCTTAATGAACAAAAAAGTTTATTTTTTATTCATTTTAATATCAAAAATGAATTCAAAGATTACCATGAAATTCAATAGCAGTCATTATGGACGCTGTAGCTTTCATTTGAGACTAACTTTGAGAACGTCGAGTCAGAAACATGTGGATTAAATTCACGAACTTTTTCACTATCCCTAAGCTTCTGGTTCCGTCGAAAGTGTCCAAAGTCAATGGTCAATGTGGGTTTGACTGAGCATCAGTCAAGCTATAAATCCAAGCAATTTGGAACACATTTTATGAAGATTTGCATATTTCAGATAACATGCTGTTACAGATTTAAATGTCAATTTCATTCGTGACCGCACCTTTTATCTCGTAACCCCGGAACTAGAAGTCGGAATTAAACTAAATTCAATAGCAGCCTATACCAATGTTGTACCTTTTATTTATAAAACTGATTCGGTCATCTTCATGTAGCCGAGGTGAGATTGTTGGTCACATAAATACATATACACACAGAAGATGGCGGAACTCTACGAAGTGAATCGAATGGTCTAAGCCCTCCGGTCCTTGGTTGATTTTCAGAGTTATTGCATCGCCTTTCTATCGGAAAAAGGCCAGAAAGGTTTATATGGAAAATTACCCATAACTCCGGAACCAGTACTTCAATTCACATAAAATTTAGTAGCAATAAATGGGGAAATTGTGAAAATCTAACCAGACATGTCTAAGAAGCAGATGTGAATTTAGTTCAGGGACTTAACCTCATTCCCTAAGCTTCCAATTCCGCCGAAGTTGTCCAAAATGGTCAATGTGCGTTTCATCAGGCACCAGTGAGCTGAAGCTATACATTCAAACAGTTTAGAATACATTTGATGAAGTTTTGCATCTTTTAGAAAACATACTGATTCCGATTTATATGTGAATTTCATGCGAGTCCGCACTTTTCAACCCATAGCTCGAGAATCGGAATTGAATGAAATTCGGAACGTAGAATGAACGTCTTTGTACCTTTCGATGGAGAATAAGTTTGACAAAATGGGTTCGATCATTTCCGTGTAACCGATATCGACGAACTAAGTCGATTGGTGTAAGAGACTCAGCCCTCCGGGCCTCGATTAAACAGTCGATTTTCAGGGGGCTTCATAGCAGAAAGTTGTTTAAAATATAATATTTATATTCTACAACTTTGCTGAAAACAGAAGCTACCCAAAAATAAAATTGTTTATTGCTTGGATATTCTACTTTAGCTCAATCAGAAAGGTTACATTTAAAAGTTCCAACAAGTGTTCTTTTTTGGCCTTTGGTGGGGGCCTTTTGTGAACCTAGGTTACTTTGAGAAATTGTTCTGCATTTTAAAAATAAATTGATGGTAAATGTCTTCAGCAAAGTTGTGCAGTATCATGTTTTTATCAACAACTACCATATGCATACTGCAGACTTATTTTTTTAACGGACTGACAGAACTGCAGCCAACGGCTGGATCTCGTTGCGTATTGCAAGACAAATTTTGGTTGTTGTCTACCAATTAAACGCCGTTTCTCGGGAGGAGGACAAAATTTTGCGCATGTCTATTTGAATTATTCGACTGGAACAAACGTAACAGATCTGAGGAAGAGATTCATCATTTCTAAGAGCCAAAACGACTGGCCGAGCAAAACAATCAACATTCTCTCAGCTGTCAGTGCTTCACTCCTTCTCTGAACCAGCGAACATACCCAGGGTCAAAGGAGTCGACAACTAGGCGGATCCACATGTAGTCCCACCCAAGTGAAGTGATCAATACACTTCAACGAGAATGGACGATGTCAGAGGAAGACCATAAGCCGGATCATCTCACAACAAAAATGCTTCTGCCTGTTCCTAACTTTTTGAAAGCTCTATTTAATGAGAGATCACTTATTAGTTGGTATCAAGACACATCAGCTATCATTCCACTCATTCCAAGCAATACGTATTTCCCATGCATAATGAACTTCCTTCAAAAAGCAAGTTTATCAAACTGAACAAACCAAAAATAGATTGTTCAGTTTACCTACTGATCTCGCGCAGAACCTTACCCAACTGGCTCTGCTGTTATCAGTAAAGCATTTCCCGCTAGACAGTCTATTCAGGAAGTTAAACTATTGCTAAGAGTGTAGCTGTAGATGGAGCTTCACATGACTGAGGTTCCAAAAATCGAAAACAGTTGTAGGGTTGTAATTTTATCAAAAAAACTGCTAAATACGTTTTTTGATCTTGGACAGTGTACAAACGTAAATCGTAAACATTATTTTGATAAGAGCTTTTGGCTTTCAAGTTGGCATCGTGTGAGTCAGCAAGCAGAAAAGCTATCTTGCGTAAATATTTAAAAAATGACAAATTTACGACAAAACATTTACTTTTATGGACAACTTTATGTTTAGCAAATACAAAAAAAAACAGAAGAATATCTTGTTTGGCAAGCGATATGTTTCTGTGGGTTGAATTTTCTGGCATTTGTAACCAACTAAAACGTTGCTTTGACCAGATTTGGCCAATTTTTTTTGTGAAAATTCACAAATTGTTAAAATGTGACAATTTTTGGCACTTCTTGACCATTGTGTTAATTTTTACAAACAACGATGCAATAAGTTCAATTAAAACAATATTGCCATTTTTTATTTTGATTATAGATGTTTTAACCTTGAGGTCTTTCGCCTCTTTTCGGATTAGAGAAATATCTTTTGAAAAAGTCTCTAACCCTATGTGCGGGGTTGGGAATCGAACCAAGATGAGCTGCGCACAAGCAATATTAACTGTGAAAATCACAATTTTCAAGTGATCGCACACCACCCTAATTTAAGCAAATGGAACGCAGATAATCAAAACGTTCTCAAATGTATAATAAATACTTGCAACTTACAAAACTTGGAGAAAGTTTGTCATCATCACCAAACTAAGATTATTTCCGTGCCGTATTTTGTACAAGCTAGCCGTCTCAAGGTAGCTGAAACCGCGGCCATCGAAGCAAATTAAAAAACTTCAGTGACATACGATGTTTGACCCAGTCGGGAACGAGCCCAAGAGGATGCACACTTTAGGACGAAAGCCGGTGAACATCAGAAAATCCAAAACCTAAAACTGAGCTGTCCCTCTCTTTCGTTTCGGTTCCCAACTTGCGCAACAGGGCAAAAGCCCGTGCCATTTCCGTGGGAAGAAGGAACAAAGTTTTCAGAATTTATGGACTCCGTTTTGCGAAAATCTATTAAAACTTCGTCACTTGGGTTGTTAAATTGAAACTTTTGCCAACGGATCGTGGGGACGGTGTGTAGACACACGCACTCGGGACTGACTCCTTGCCACAGGAGGTGGAAAAATATACTAGACTGACATGAAAACTAGGCATCACTGCAGAAATAATGGGCGATGAAGTAATTTAATTTATTGCAGATTAGATAGTAATCCTTTGCTACCCCCTAAGAGAATAATGATGATACACCTCCCCCCCTTTCCAAACATGTAAACTAACATTTCCAATTTACCGTATCCCATTTTTCGAGCATATCAACGCAGAACAACTAATGCGATAGCTGATGTGCGAGAGCGCAAAGTTTTGCAATGGAATTTACACAACTTATTCCGTCCGAACAGATGGATGCTGAAAATGGAATACAACCCGTTAATTAATGGTGCAAAGTGGTGTCGTATCCGGACGGATGTAGGGTATCGGTATCAGTTACCGACCGACCGACCGACTAACTAACTCAGCAGACATTGGAACATTTGAAAAGTTTGCCAGCCGACTGACTGGCGCGAACTGACTAGACCAGCTTAAGTGCCAAGCGCGGGAGATAGTTTATATGAATTGATTCAAAGCTCGGATGAACGAAAGGAGGATTTTATCCATAAGAGGATCTGAAATAATAGCTTTCGGATGGGTTTGACACATGATTATGGTGAGTTGGGGGTGGGTAGAGTGCAACCACAACAAATTCCGACGATTGGGGGTTGGCTGGTTGAAATTGTTTTGAACTTTTGGAAATATGATTCGAAATCGTTGGGCCGATTCGAGAATGAAATCAATGCCAGGAACGATAGACTTGTTGATTGATCGATGAGGTTTAGTAAATCTGCCTCCAATCATAAAATCCCAAGAGCTAGTTTTTATTGTGTCCGAAATTACAACAAAACGAATGTGGCATTTCCACTCTCCCTGTCCAAATCACGTCAATTGTACCCCGATGAGTCGTTTTCAAAAAAAATCAGCCAGATTCAACCAATATTTCCATTAATTCAGCTACTGTAAGCTTTTACTCAGAGTTGAATGTAAAATAATAAGCGTGTTGAAATTATGACGTTCAATATTCACTCTGACAAATTTCTTAGTAGTTTTGAAAAATTCGTCTTATATCGATTTAGAAAATCGGTCCTGCTACCTACTAAGCAATTATTTCAAGTGCACCTTTATCCAGATGAATTATGGCTCTTAGGGAAATGTCGAATGCTTCCATAGAGAACAAAACCTCCAATCGATCATTCATACTGATGATAGGCGCTTTGTCTTTGTGCAACAATCCATCCAGCAATCAAGCCCCAACCCGACAGTATATAAACCTTGACCGTCCACCCACTTGGAACCTCCGTAGAATGGCAGTAACTTCCTATAATTTCTCCCACAAACTGACTGACTACCGAGACTAATCAAACGTCAAATGTCCCGCCACACCGGCTGGCGTTTATTGGTTACGAACAAAGGACAACCCGTCGTCGAGCGCCCCCCTCGGCTTAAATCAATAGTCAATAGTCAACCTGGAACGGGGGGATGCAATTGACTAGACTTAAATGGTATTTACGCCTAGCTCAGCTAACTGCTCCTATCGGCCGTCAATCAGTGCAGTGAAGCATCTGATTTATGATCATTGCCAACTGGTGGGTGATGCTGCACTTAAATGTGTCGCAGCAAGGAAGAATGGAACGAACGAACCAAACAGACTCGTCGCTCGTTGTTCATTCACTTGAACCACCAATCATATCAATGAGCGGAATAATTAGCCAATTAGCGTGCCACCCCGCTAGGCTGCAGTATACAATGCCATTGCTTTGAGCATCACCTAGACCGCGAGAGTATCACGAACAATTGTGGCCCCCGCGCACAGATAGTGTGGCAGCTGGGTCGTGTTACATGCGTCATTTGACTAATTTGAAACCAGTGGGAACCACTTCAAGCGAGGCTGATTCCGCTGGGACCAACGAATCTGAAGAAGGAATTCCCAAATGGTTGGCTTTATTGAGCGAGTGATGATTATGAAATTATTGTAATCATAATGAACCTTGATGTGGTTGAGCAGAAAGCGAATACTGAAATTTTTTGGGATTTCATTGGGGTGCGATGGGCGTGATTTGGATAGGGAGAGTGGAAATGCCACATTCATGTTGCTGGCATTTCAAGCACGATAAAAACTCGCACCTGGGATATTATGATTGGAAGCAGACTTACAAAACCTTTAGATCGTGCTAGACTTGTAGTAAGCCATGGCTGATATATCTTTAAAACCTTGTCTGATATGGGGGGGGGGTCTAGAAATACCAAAAAAGTCCCGTCTTAACAAATTGTCAAAAACCTTGATTTTGTTTAGATTATATCTCTAGTACAATTTGATGTAAAATCAATGCGTAAAATGTTTTCTGAAAGAAATTTTTTCAAGGAATATAAAAAGAATACTATTTTATCCGGCAGTGCTGCCAGATATACAATTTTTCCAGTTTAAAATTAAAATGCATTTTTCTCGCAAAACGTTTATTTTAATTTTAGAAATGCTAAAGACAACATGTTATTCTGACATTCTAATCAAATGCAAATCGCGATTTTAAACCTTTTTTTTACTTCTCGACAAAATATGTTCGAAAGCAGCATGTTTTTTTGTCGCTGTGCGTTTCCGATTTTATAACGAGAAATTGGCAGTTTTTGCTTAAAATGCTATATCTCAAGGTCGGCTCAAGATATCGGGGTTTCAAGTGTTTTTTTTTCTGTAAAAATGTCTGATGAATCAAAATACATATATTGTGAGATAATTTCACTTTAAATTTTTGAACTGGAACAATTGTATTTTTGGCAGCAGTGTTCTTGAAAATGCCACCAAAATGGCCGAAACGTCGAATAGTTCAAGAACCAATATCAAATATATATTAATTAGACTGAGAAAGCAACAAAGTGACAACAAAAACAATGTTTTTAAAAAGGTTTTCAATTTGGGGTATCGTACAAGTGCAAGTGCAAAGAAGCGGTAGCAAGTCTGTCTCGATTATTTTTCCAAACAAAATTTGGGCTAAGTGAAGTAGGAGTAAAAAAAATCCGAATATTCCGGCTTCTTTTAAAAATTTTCAGTGAAATTAATTGTTAATCAATTGCTATTATTTTTCCAAAAAAAAAAACGCTTTACTTCAAAATATGGGGTACCTATAGTCTTACAACCTTCAGAAGATGCTGCTCAGAAGAGCCATATCTAAAAGTTTGTCGAAGACAAAACCCTTCCATCATGCCTCCCTAAAAAGTTAGATGAAGCACCCACCGCCCTGCCTCTGGCGGTCGAGTTTTGAACTACTTTAACGCATCCAATATGCTGAAGACACTATACTTCTATAACGTAACCACGATGAATTTCTTAATTTGTTCCACGTTTTTTCCGATCACTTGGTCAGTCGCATTTTAATCTTACGAACGTCCGTCACTGCTCAGTATTTCGGCGCAAATCGGATGAGATCTGAACTACTGCGCAGTGCAGGATCGTGCAAACGTGTTTCGATTATGTCGATGATGCCATACATTCGAGGATTTTGGTTTACCGTTGTCTTATTCGATACCGTGTTGCATGTTGTTTATCTCGGTTAAACTTCTGAATCGGTACAAATTCTACAACGAGTTTGTAGGGACATTTTTCATCTTTGCAATTCAATCATTTTAACATCAACGGCGGGAGAAAGCGTGACAAAGGGTTTGTTTCAACGATACTGTACTGTTCGTCCGGTGGATCAGCAACAAAGCGGCTCACCCCTGAGTTGATTTTTAGTCCCATAAAAAGTATCCGTTCCCAATTTGAGTTGAATCGGACTAGTCGAACTTTCTTCAAATTTCGACGATTTACATGGATTTTCAAGGGAGATGTTCGAATTTTCACCGCTAGATGGGATCGTATATATCAGACCATTTCGAAAATAATTTTGTTAAAGACTGCAAATCAATCCGGTTTCTTAAAAAAGGTTTTTAAACTTTTAACAAAGTAGCGTCTGAATTAGTTTTTAACAGGGCCAAATTCTTCGATCTTAATTTTTTTTTTTGCGTCGAACTATTATTACCATGCTTGAACGAATTTTAAAGCTAAATAAGTCTCGTTTGACGTGAACAACTTTAGGTTCACATTTCATCGAATAGAGGGCGCCACCACTAACTTTTCAACGGAAAGCGATAGAACATTGATATGTTCAGAAGAACGACTGAAAAATTTCTTTCATACAACTTTGTAGAAAATTCCTTATTTCTATCTTTCTCCGCTGAACAGTTAGTTTTGGCACCCTCTATGCGGTGAAATGTGGAACTAAAATTTTCGAGGCAAAAGATGGTGCACCTTATGTACTAAAATTCTTCTAAAAGAATTATTTAGCCACATTCATCCCTTCCCGAATTTCAGGCGATTGCCAGTCTATTCCCAACATCGTTTTCAAAATGGAGAGATGCTATCTTAGAATATTCTTGCAATTTTGGGTTCTTTTCATATTATAGTGGAAGAACCCTCAACATTCTTTTCATTGTATTCATTCTTGATCGGGCTTCTGGGTTACATTCATTCCACACCAGACGAATTAGACTATTTTACGTTAAAGGAACACGGCCAAAACAGAATCACAATCTTCTTCGGAATGATAGTCCTGCGCTTGATATTACCTTGGTCCTGTCACCAGTTGGGTATTCGATGTTTGTATGGGAAATTGGGAAATTTGAGCTAAAATGCATGGGGAAGCACCGGTGAATAAATTTTAAAGTCTGTCAGTTGAATACTCTTGCTTGGCATTCATAAAGAGTGTACCTCGTTTATTTCACGAATTTAAACCACATGCAAAGGCAGAATAAGATCAGATAAAACTCGCATATCGCTGAAACGACGGAAGATACTCAATTCTGATGCTCTACAAAGTTAAAGTGACCAATCAAAGTTAAAGCCACTATAAATAATACAATACAATGCAAGGTTGAAGAGGAATAAATGCATTTTAAATTGAATATTTCAGAACTCGCTCGCATGGTGGCGGTAGTGAAAAATTACATGTATTCTGCCCATAGTAATCTCTCGACATGAATGACTGTCAGAAACAACAAAATGTAGCTCCGGCCAAACACGATTGCCATTGATTTACGGTCTTTCCGTGTCGCACTAAGTATTCGCGAAGTTCAATATTTACTGATGGTAAAAAATTAAGAGCTTTGGTTTACGAAAGGTGTCTTTATCCAGTTCCATCATATACGCCACAAGAAGCTGTCAATATTCAACAAATTTCCTCAGTATAGAAGATTAATTTTTAAAACTAGGTTGACGAGGATTGGTTAAAAAGAGGTTCGATTACACGATCTTGCATCGCATACTTGCGCTGAGGCCAAGCAAAATTCACTCTGCAATGCGGGGAAGATAAATTCGTTAAGAAGGATTACTTCTCAGGCATTGGTGTAGTGAGAATGCGACTGGACAAACCCATTCTTTCCTGCCTGACCTCACGTTACTTTGCGTTGCAATTCTAACGATGATTTTGTCGGATTTTACACTGACTTTATCATGATTCTCTGCTGATTAACTAATAACAGTTTCTTAGAATATGACAAATAAGTGTTAATATCAGTCCGGCCCACATTAAAACTTCAACAGCATGATGTCACCTTGTCATCATTGCCAGGATAGGATAAAGGATAGGGTAGACGGGGAGTGCTTCGCCTAAATCTAAACCGAAAGGACGACGATTCGCAAACTGTTCTATAGGTGTCGCGGAGATTTAGAAGGGTACCGGGACTAAGATTCGCTCCAAGCAAGCGATGCGACCTGTGAAACTATGGGCAACCGGCTACCGAGAGTAACACATGTTTTCTAAACAAAAGCAATTTGGAGCCGGTTGTGAGAGTTGTCAGAAAAGCTAATCTTATCTGAGTAATTAACCGGATCATTATTTTTTACAACTATATTTAAATTCGGGAAAGCCTGCATTTTTTACGGAATTTTCATACAATTCAGGAAAATTTTTCAAACGGATATTTACATATTTTTTGCAAATATAACTGGAAACAGTCTATACCCAACATCTCTGGCAAACGCGTATTCAATTTACTTCCAGAGATGAATCAAATTTAATCCCTTCTATGACTATAGTGAATCGCAATATTTTAAATATCGAATATGCGGATGTAGCAGGTAGACATTTGAAAGGTTTTCTTCTGGTTCGCCAGATTAAAGCAAATCCATATAATTAGGCTTGATGTGCACTGTGTTTGCTGTTCAGTAATTCGGCTTACTTTTCTTTTAAATCAAAGGATTTATACGTCTCGATTTATGTTTGCTTGGATTTCAATTTGTATACAAACTTGTCACTGTCATTTTTGCCTCTCCGAAGTATGTTACACGCTTACCTCACTTCTCACCTACTTACAGTCAAAAACGAATAATCACCATAGAATCCTGAGCATCTTGACGTAAACCATCCCCACAGCAGCTGTTTGAGTAAAATATCAAAACAAATCGAATAACTCGTTCGCCAAACAGCATTCGATCTGGCAACCCCTGAGCACAAATCACGACCAGCATTGGTGTACGCCCTATGTGAACACTAACAAGTGTGCAAACTTTGCCAACGAGAGTCCTCATCAAAAGCTGGCTATTGTGAGCAAAAGTTTGCCGAGTTTTTTCCTTATCCATCCATCTTGTAGAACTATTTGTAGAAGAAAATCGCTCGCACTTACAACAAACACACTCACACACACACACCTACATGCTACACATAAACGCCAGATAAAGCAGACCGGTTGCAAACAAGTTGAACTTTCCACCCATTCAACCCGAAGGGATCTAGTAGGCGTCGTCCCCATCGGATTAGTTGAGAACTACTAGCATCAGTAAATCGAAACGTTGATTAACATTTGCTAGAAAAAAAGGGGAAAAGTTTTGACGACCCCCCTCCCCTAATCGTAGCACACCTTTCGCTAGTGGGTTTTTTGTACTGTCAGTGTAAAATCTTTAATCTGTTTTGTTTCGATAGACTAAAATACATATTTTATCTTAACAGCGAACATTTTGCACGAATGGGTGGTTTTGTTATCTTCTGAGTAAATTTTTCTCAAACTTCATAGCCAGTTAGTTGTGCTTAAACATGGAACCAAATAGTACACAGGCGACGGTTAATGCAGGACAGACCGTATGGACCCTCCCGTAGGGGGATATGTGAGCGTATCCGTACTTAGCTGCGTGGTTGTGTGCAGGCAGTCGAGTGTTTATTGAAATTTATTGGAAATTGAGTTTCCAAAGAAGTGTCCCTTCAGGGGCTCTGCTGGTTGGATGGCAGAGAAAAAAACGAATGGCTCTAGCTTGATCCCGGCTTATGTTTGGCTTATTGCTTGCCAATTTATCGCAGCAGATTGGTTGCCTCGGTGGTTTTTCCGTAAGCTCATCGGAACGAAGGTAAATCGGTAATTATTATTGGGAGTGGTACGCCTTCCAGGTCCGGTTCGTTTGGTGGTAGGGGGTTCTGTAGGACATCCTGCACTGCAGCGGAGTTGATATACTGAACAAGTGGGTCGATTTTAAAGTTAGTTAATCCAGGGCTTGATTCGATGTCAAACACGAGACACTGCGTAGGGGCAGTTTAGATCGAATGGAAGTGGGTAATCGGATGGTGGAAAGAGCAGAAGGAAAGACTTAAATCTGCACAACACAACAAAAGCTAATTAATGAAGAATTGAAAACATGTTGAAGGTGTTATCTGAATCAGTAAGACGCTGGGATAGAAATGTTCGATCTCTGCACCACAAATTGCACGCCAAAGCATATTTGCTTCTAGAAATTCGGTAAAAAATCTGATCTGGCAGGCGTTATGTAGATGTAGAATGTCAATATAGGAAATTATTACTAACATTAGGAAAATCCATTGATATTTTTTCAACCTCATTATGGTTCAACAATATCTTATGTTACTGAATGAATTCATATTTTCGAAAAGTGTGACAAAACCAATAATACCGATCCATTGAAATTATTTCAATAATTGGACTATCATATAGTTAAATTTGATGTTTTCATGTAGCTTTTAAGCGTTTTAGAGCATTATCGTTATTGTCGTGAATGAAGACGATTGCATCAGGTATTTTTTCGGAAAAAGTTGAATTTCGTGTCCAAATTCAAATTAACGAATTCCGTTGGTTCTATACCCAAGCAACAATCGAAGTTTTATAGCACGCTACAAGTGCAATCTAAGTTTTACGAGTGGCTATAAAACCATCATAAAACCACAATTGTTACGAAGGTACTGCACCCACTAAAAACTTTTTTTTTGTCCGGCTATCTTGATTTATAATTTTTTTTATTCATTTTATAAATGGAGCTCGAGGAAAATAATTATAAAGTATTTTAAATTTTTTCTGCGAAAAATTATTCACATTTCAAATAAAAAAGGAAAGACACCAAGTGTCTTCCACAGTTTTTGGAGTGAGGTGTTCTGGAGCTTTGCTAAAGACAGCCAACCCCGAATAAGAACTTTATGTAAAAGTAGATTTCAGATCAAACAGCTATAGCTTTTTCAATCATTCTAGATAGAGATATGCTACCTTCAGTGAAATTGTAGAGCAATTAATTTTAGAAAAGTTTGCTGAAGACATCCATTTGTCATTTGAATTTTTTTCGCATTCCTTCTACTTTTCTTTTTTGATCATGTTTGCTCGATTATCTACTGCAACAGCACCTTACATTCATATATTGTTAACTCACGCGAAATATGTGACGCGTTTTCATTGATGACGAGCACTTTCCTTTCATACTAGCACGTAATGTTTCGAACGGAACCTTGGGTTGTTTAGAGGCTAATCGAATACTAGCGCCATCTTGAACAGATGCAATTGCGTTCTTTATGTCCTCCTTACTTCGTTTGTGCTTTTTTCGCGCGAAATTGCGCTCAATTTTCCTGTTAAAAAATCAAATTTAAATTGTAGTAGTGCCCCCAAACGACTGACCTATCGTGCCCCAAGCGTATGTTTTGTGTTGATGTCCGTATTTTTTTTCGAAAACAAATATATCGAAAAACCAACACAAAACTCGTGTTTAGCATTAATGTTTACGTAAGAAAAAACTCAATCGACTTTTTTTACTTTGATTTAATGTACTGTACTGAGGACGAAAGACAATGTGTCTCTACCGTATATCTAATTCACGCAATACGAGCGAGCTCTGCTATAACAGAAAAGATAATACGCTGTACCTTTTGTACCTCCATACCTATTTGACACCATTCTACTCTATTATCATAGAAAAGTTATAAGCTCTTATTACTTCCGGTAAAACTATTCACAACTTCACACCACAATATGGAGAAACCACCACTTGTATGAACGTCCCATTCTATAGAAAGAAACTTAGCGGAGGTTCGGTTGTCGAAAACGAGCTTTGGATTTCGCTGTCTCCGATAAACCAGAATTTCTGTGCTTTCAAAGATATCAATGCGAACCAGTTATTTGAGTGTCCACACCAGTAGTGCCAATTTTTATTATCAATGTCTAGCCAAAGTGATTTGCTATGCTATTGATGAGACGAAGGCGAAACGCAAAATCCGACTTCATTTACCCTATTCCCTACTTCGTGACTTTAAGCCCTGTGCTCAAACCACGCTGTGTACTTATGACAATCAGTCTCCTACGTGTCAGCGCAGTAAATAATACACGGGTGTATCCAAGAGAAGAACATCTACTACAACAAAAACAAATACAGATCATGATCTTCAATTAAATCATACACGGTTGTCCAACTTCTAAAAACTGTGAATGAATCAGCAAATGCTAAATTAATTACGACAAAATGTAGTGCGTTTACAGCACCAGCCAGTACCGTCACACAGTGGCACCTCTCGATACAAAGTTGTAACAAAATTGTAAAAATTAGGTTATGCCGCAAAAATTGGCTTTTTAACTTATTTTGGGTTGCTGAATCTATTTCTGCTATCAGTTTAGAAATTTCATAATTTTTTTTTACCATTTTTATGTCAATCCCATTGAAGGCGTTGGACGTTAAATCGTTAGATGGTTAATTTTCTGACTATCTTTTGTCCCAGTGTTAGTTATTAATTACGAAAATTTTAATGTTAGTTTTAGTCGTAGAAATAAGTTGTAAAATGTATCATTTGGATGTTTGTAATCTGTTGTTACAAAAGATGAGGAGGTTTTATGCCTTCTGGCGAATGGGTTTGAATGAAACCTAATTCCAGGGAGCTTTTCCTTGCTCCAAATAAAATAAATTAATATACACGGTAATAATAGTAGCCAATTACACTGGATAGCGGGAATGATGAAACTAGTAAAAATCACTATTTGTTCAGTAATATGATGATACCCAAAGCAACCAATTTTGTATGAAAATTTATGAGCTACAGGGTGTCTCCATAAGGGTGTTTTCAAAAAATGGATATAAAAACTTCTGAGGCCTGTATATCTTGAAACTACATTAAATTTTGAGTCAGATTCATGATACGTGACCCATGGGAGACCATCTCACAAATTGTAAGACGCATAAAGATAAATTTCTGATATGACATTCAATTTCTTAATTGCTGTTTCTTGAAGCAGAACAAAGGAAAATTATTTCTGAACGAAGAGTTCAAATATTGAACTTTGAATTTTTGAATGATTCATTCTTCTTTCCAAAGAATTCAAATCTACTTCAATCGACTGTGTAGTTCTCAAAATATCGTCATTTGAAGTTCGAAGGGACGAACAATTCTTATTAATTGAATTAAACAAAACTCCTCGACATCACTTGCATCAACGTCATGTTAAAAATTCATTTTCCATCCGATTATCGGAAAATTTTAAGATAATTTTTTTCAAACTAGAAAAAAAAATAAAGTAAATGTTTAGAAAATAATTACAACATGTTGATTTTTAGGGTTTTGTTACTCGTTGTGCCACTGTGCGTCAGTAATAGAATAGGAAACGAACAAGATGGTTTCATAATCGTCATCCGTAAATCGGAGAAACGAATGAAAAAAATAAACGATCTCCAAGATAGCTGCAGTGATAATAGTGTACAGGAAAGCGACTACCTATGAAGTGGACCCTCTGGCATTAACAGGTTACACTGAAAGTGCTCGAATGCCGCGAAAAGAATCTTCGCTTTTCATTAAAATAGAATTTTGGATTTTTTTTTTCGGATAACGTTTGTATTTTATATTATTGTAGTGTATTCGAAGGTAAATTACTAGCTTTTGAGTCAGAAATTTGTTCTTAAAACTACAAGGGGCAGCCCTAAGGGGTTGCACGAACTGTAGACGTAGGACTATACTACTTAATGTAAAATATTTATTTTCTTAGTACTTAGTGTGTGGGAAAAAACACCCGGACCGGTGAAGAAAAATCAAACTTTAGACAATATAATCACATCTCATGTATAGAACAAGCTTTCTAGTTACTCTCAAACAGATCCTAAAAGTTCAAACACCCATGAATAACCCCAAGTTTGTAGATGTGTTTCGATGCCACAGGATTGTAAAATGGTTAATATTACGTCATGAAAATTCAATTCTTCCGCGACAATTTTTTTTGCCTGCAAAATGCCCTGTGTGTATGCAAAGCTCATGATTTGTTGGGATATTAGCATTGATCGGAAAATGCTTTCCAACGCTGCGCATTGCATACATACAGGACATTTTGCAGGTCACCAGAAGCTGTTCATTTTACCACCGCCACATGTTCATTTTACCCACTCGCTATAAACATGTCTCATTTTTGGACATGTTTAGAAATTAAGAATCGTGTTTGAAAAAATGTGTTTATGACGAAGTATTTTTACCAGATATGTACAAAACATGTCTAACAAGAAACATAAGGTGTAATGTCTCATTCACTTATTAGTTAGAAAATAATGACTTTGCTTAACGTGTTCATTTTACCGCCAGTTCCCCTACCTACCAACACATTCGCTCCAAACATTGAACCCAAGCGTACAATGCAAAATGAGTCAACGCTGATGATGATGGGTAGAGCGAAAGAGACAACTAGTACCACCACGATACTATTAGCGCGTTTCACCAAAATTCCACGCGGCCTTTCCCGATTGAAAGGAACGGCCGCGCTTAGCCCATCTGTCATAATTTCGTGATTTTGCATAGCGAAGGGCTGAATGATTTTGTTCCAAAAAACAGCCCTGCGTTATGCAACACTTTGTGCAGGTTGATTATACCAGTTGCAAGTGGGGCCAAATTCACCAAGTTCCGTAAAATTCCTTTTAAATTACAGAATTGATAAAATTGCTTAGATGAGCTAAACTAATTAATCAAATCCTGTTTTAAAAACTGTCCTTGCGTTTAAACCAAAATGGGAAGCTTATTACTACCACTACATTACTTAATTTCAAGCGCAAATGGCAAATACATGTGCTAGTTAAACTAAAAATTTACTGGCAACATTACAGCGGCATTTAGGAAGCAGTTGGAGCGGTCGCCTGTTGGAAGACACAGGGTAGCGTCCCTCCACAGCCAGTGTAACGGACTTCTAGCTCAGCTACACTGGCTGTAAAAAACACAGCGCAGTGATCTGCTTCGCGAGCCGTTCAACAGGGAACTGAGCGTGTCTGACCAAGTCCGTTCTTTAAATAGTCGATGATGACGTCATTCATAGAAGCGTTGTGCGCTAGGTACACCAATCCGTCGTACAGGGCTTGGGAAGCGCTATCTTCTGTGTGTTGATGCGCGATATTTTGACAAGGTTGTATATTATTTAATTTTTTAATGCTATGATATCAAAAATCTTTGGGTTTATCTATTGGAATCTATTCTTAGTAGTATTTCGGGGCGATTTGTGCAAAAAAATTGAAAATTTATCGTGAGATGGCTAAATTATATGCGTTTAAAATTGGACCACTTTTCGTTACATACCATTTTTGTAGAATTTGCAGAGTGCACCCCCATATCGAAAACAAAGACGTAGTCCTACGTCAAAAATGTAGGTGACAAAGTTACAAAATGTGGGTACAAAATTTGCTATGGAGAGATAGATCAATCATGTATTCCTTGGTATTTCCGCAGAAAGAATACGAAATTATTCACAAAATTACAAAAAATATTGTATCTGGTGTAAGATTTTAGAAATAAATTTGGCTGTAACGTTTCGAAAAGCCATCGACCAGTTCTATTCTCGGAAAATACTTTGGAAAATTTTCCGTTTGTGCAAATCGCTTGCCAAATCATATCCTGATATTTCAGTATTTTTTTGTGTTAGTTTTATTCTAATTCGCGGATTGAGTAGTATCTTAGAAATGTTTTACAAGTTATTGTAATCAATCTTTCAATCTAAATTGATGGCAATTATCATTTTTATTTGCAGGACTTCTATTCAAATCTGCGTTAGAGGAACGACTCAGCTAAGCAATAGGCATGGGAAATGCATATAAGCGGCTACCGTACAACTATTCAAATAGCTTTAAATACCATTTAAAAGTATCTTTTGTCAAAATATACAGCCACACTGCTGCTCTGCCCTAAACATGCATTTTTTCTGCCGCTGCAAATAATATGCTTCTTTACAGCATATACTGAGGCTTGGTGATGGTTACCTGGGCAGCTGACATGCATATTGAAATTTTACCGTTATCAAGAGAACTAAGCTTTTTCACAATCTTCAATCTGGAAACCATATTCAAACGATTACTCAACGGCAATCCAGCCATTAATAACCTATCCATTCAAGGAAATCATCCAAAAATAGTTTCACTTAAATTGAAAAGCTGGATCGTTTCGCTCCCCCACCTACTCCCGTTCCTGCCCCCAGTTTCAAATTTGTTCGATTAGTTTTTCCTTCCGGCTAAGCGCCCATTTAGGAAACTAACTGCTGTGGTGCTGGCTGGGTGTGTGGACATTTGCCAGCGATGCCCCATCGGACTGATGGAGCTGAAAGTTGTTGTACTGGTTGGTTCTGTGTGTACTTATGTGTGTGCACTGTACTAGATCAAAAGGAAACAGGGATAAGCGTTCCAACAACTTACTACTTGAGACCCCTCGAAGGAAGGCTGAATGTCCTCCGGATGTCGACAGATTCGTCCGGTTGATTAAAGTACGTACATAAGCCAGTGCGGTTGACCTCTAATTGCACTGGAAGGGGTGGCTATAGAAGAAATAGATAAAGGGTTCGTTTGAAAAGAGACTGACTGACTGACTGACTGACCGAACGCTTCCTTGTTTTGACCAGTCGGGAGCAGTAGCTGCTGAAACAGAATCGAGGAGAAGGAATGGGATGAGCTGGACAGATTAAAAGTGTTAATTGCCGGCTTTGCTTGTGGGATTATTCGGTCGTTTAATGAATTGGTCACTGATAGTTGGGGATTTTAGTTGCTCTGGCAGCTCTGGATTAGATTACTTGTGGGGAGATTTGCGGTAAAAGTTTCTAATTGATGGCAATCAATTAACAAAGTGCCAGTTGCTGGTAGATTGGTTTTGAGAAAGTTAGGGTTGACGTTTCCGTAAAAATTTTGTTTAGAGGAAAAGGTTTTACCTGCGGTGACAGTTCTGCTACGAATAGATGCATGGGAACGGGGTCCCCTTGGGGGAAATCAATCGACTTCGGTTAAGAATATTGCACAGTGGGTATTTCCATTTCTGTTATAGCTAATAATTCATTTTTGGGTTTAGCCGGATTTTAGAATAAATTTAAATCATTTTAGAATAAATGAAAATTGAAATAACAATAGTTAAAACGATCTAAAATTTGAACGCAGTCAGTGATGCTGTTTCTTTCCGATTTTTCAATATGATTGTGTTCGTCTAACATTTTTCTAATGATTTTTTTTTCTTTACTTCTAGGTAAATTTCGTATTCATTCATGCTGGAAATCGCATAATTGTATTGATTGAAAAGTGTACCAGAATTGATGATAATTGCACGTAAGTCTCTATTTGATAACACAGTTGGAAAGAATCCTTTGAATTTCCATGGAATTCGCTGTAACAAAAGAGCATTCGTAAAATATAAAGGGATGTTAATTGCGATATGCCGAAGTATGCCTCTTTACTAAGTGGGCCATAACGACAAACAGTTTGTCCTACAAGCTATATTGATCCATTCCCCATTTAATGGGTCATTTCCAGCAAAAACTGATAATTGATTTAAATTTAGCACATTATCAGTTAAGTCAATCAACCGTACTCTGAAAACAAAATCGTTATTTTCTCCTCGTTTGCCAACATTATTTCCCTATACAAAACCTTGTCGTGCCTGTGCCGCGCACTGAGGCAAGAAACTTTGCAAATCTAAACCACCCCTCCCCTTTGTTCCACCGAGCCAACTGATTGAGAATGTCGAACAGCAGAACTTGATAATATCCTAATCCCCCGCCCGGCATTAGCAGGGATAATGATGCAAGGAGGGCGAAAATTTAGTAGAAACGCTGTTGCCGCGAAATGCTTCCGTTTTGGCGTTCGACACCTTCCCCCCACCCGCCGTGGCTGATCGTATAAAATATGTGTCAGAAGGGGGCATTTACCACGCGGTTGATATCCCTCTCCGACACCTTCCCCCTCGCTTGTGGTCCGCCTGCTGATAGCCGGCTGACTGGCTGGTTCGCTTACGATAAGGAATTCGAAACATGAGACGAGGAACTTTGCTGGCTGTACGGAGAGTAGGATTTTTTATTCGATGAGTGTAAATACTTTGAAATTTAATATTGATCTGCCTGTTCGAATGGGATTACCGAGGTTTTCAGGGGTCGGCCGCCGATCGGTGCAAGGGGAAATTCAATTTAGGCTGATTTTGTCATGCGATGGGATAATCCGAATGGAATTTAACCTTTTCACGCCCGTGTTATTTATAATCAACAACGTTTATAAACAGATATTATTCTTGGTTTAGGTAGCCGTTTGCCCGTAACAACTAGTAAAGCTGGAACTGTTGTTACCTTTCATTTGAGTACTAACAGTGATTTTAACTATCCAGTTGAAGTTATTACAATTAGTCTTATTAATAATCCTGTCGAGCAGTGCTGCCAGCGATAGACAATGAAAGTTTGATAGTACTTCGTTGTCTTAAACTATAATTGAAAACTGTTAAAACATCAATTTTGACAGCCTTTCAGAGCCTTCTTCTTGCTGGTGGACTATTGCGAATAGGATAGGCGTATCGTAATGAGCTACGGAAGTTAATAATTGAATAGCTTCTGGCACTGCAAACAAAAAACACCTATGTTGAACAAAACCAATTTTTACGTGACTCAAAAAGTTTGCACGAAAAATAGTTTTGAATCCTTAAATACACTAGGGTAAAGTTAGCCTTGAAAGGGTTAATTTAATTAATGACTACGCGTCTCCATCTGACATTTTTTCGGTGGAGAAGTTTGGTGGTTAGTGTATTTTAACCTGTAATTTGCTCACGTTCTGATGGTTATTATATTTCAGTTACGAGGATAGCATAATAAAATCCTCACAGTTTTGGACCTCAATTTCGGTTTCGTTCTAAGGCTCGAAACACAACGAATTCTCCCGCACTAGCACCGGTAACAAGTATCTCTCATCCGATTATGAGGATAGGCATCATTTAAATTGATTCATTTTATTGTACCTACCTTCGGAACGAGCCCAGGGCAAACCTTTTGATAGCGACGGTGTTTGAGAATTTATCTTTCCATCTTCTCACACACTGGCACCGACAGCATCCAGGGTCGGATTTGGCAGGTTTTCTCAACGGTTGTCGAACTTCCTTGTTTGGCAAGCTAACAGCGAAAATATAAAGTCGATCAAAGAATTTGTGAACATTTTCTGGCCCAGTTTCTAAAAGTTTTTAACGGGCTAACCGAACGAGATTCGTCGAAATCTCGAACGTACGCTCCGACAATCATAGCGTTATTGTTCCCATTGGCATTGCCGGAGACTTGATATTTACGAAGCAGCACCTTGTATATGTACCCGCCGAAAACGTCGAGATTAATGGCGTAATCACCGTGAATCTGCTGGAGCACGAAGTTGGCCGTTTCAAAAACTCCTTGCTTCAGTCAGTAATGATTTTAGAATGCTTGCTGTATCAGCCACAAAAGATATGACAGGATGTCCATTCAGACTCATATCATGCGACTGTGTCAAATGAGGTCCTCTTCGGCAAGGATCATCTGTACATTCACCTTTTTGTACCGCAGGTCATACATTGCACAGCTACACATTGCAAGCAATATGACCAAGTGTCGCTGGTGTGAAGGGATTCATGAGGATAATTCTTACAGTGGGAATGCTAACAAGCTTCCGTACTGTGAGGAGACTTAACTTATTTTTTAAATTCGATTTGTGATTTGGCAAGCAATTTGAAACAGAAAAAATTTTTCCAATGAACATGAAAAGCTTGATGAAACCCAAAAACCACGTTAACGAGCGAAACATCGATGAGCACTCATTGGGACACTGTCCGATGTATACGATTTCGCCAACAAATTCTGGCCGGAATCTGCGCCGACACAGAAGATCTCCTGCGAATGAATTACGGTTTTCAATGGTGCAGTTCTCTCTTGTTCTTTTGTCACACAACAATAACGCTTGTGAAATTTTTTCTACAAATTTCTTTCAAGTAAGATCATTCCTCAAAACCGAAGGCAGGTGAGAGTGAACGCCATTCACATACCGGGAAACATAGCCTTCGACCACAACTCATATCGGCCGAAGTGATTTACTGTATCCAGAAGTTAGTTGAAAGAGTGATCCTACATCATCTCATTGCTCGCATTGTTCCATCCCGAGCTACGATATAACGGACTCGTTAGCTAAAAGAAAGCCAATCTCCGGATGATTAGTTTCTTAGAATGGATATTGCAGACCTCATGGAAGAACACTATATTATTCTGAAGGTATCGACGAAACCTCGATTTTATTCGTGTTGTATCCCTCTGATTCCTCGTTGTAGCAAGTGTTTGGCTTTGCATTGTTGTAATAGGTTTAGTAACCTTCTGGTTTTGCTTTCAAAACGGCTTTTAAAATCGAGAAGTTTGATCGCTACACTGACAGGCTTTGAATAAAAAGCGAAAATGACTATATTTATTCAGAACTGATTCCACTGATCTCATGTAAATCTTGGTTATTAGTAATATGACAAAAATAATGCCTAATCCATAAATTTTATCTCGTTTGTGTTTGTTAAGCCTTAGAACTCGATTCCCTGATTCATTTGCTTAGATATTCAAATTGACCTCGAAAAATCTGCCTTCCCCCTAAGATTTGTGCTTCCGAAGCCTATCGACTGCAACCGGCTCTGGCCATCAACATCATCACCACATCGACAGCGAGACCGTAAAGATCGTGCAATATATCATGAGAGCTCCACTTGTGCGGCCACGACGACAGTATCGGCATCCCAGTTGCAGCCGCCTTATCGAATGGCAATGAATGAGAATAGAGCCTAATGTTATATTTTATAACGGTTTTGAATATCTTTTCCCGGTATTCGCATTCGCTAGCGCAGGCCAAGGTAAACCGGAACACAAGGCAGTGGAAAGACGGCGAAGAATGATAGATGATTGGAGGTGGGCTGGTGTGTTCAGAAAATCACTCGCCCTATCGCGTCGGTGAAGTGGAGACCAGATGAACGGATACCGCTTGCCACATGGCAAATAGTGGTAAAAGCAAACTGCATACAAGTTGCTGATGATCTACATCGATGCTGGTGTGTTTTCGGATTGTAGATTGGGATCCCTGGGTTTAATCCGCGGAAGGGGTGCTTTTTAAATTTTTTTCTAAAATTAAAAATATCGCTTTTTTGTCTAAATTAAAAAAAAATGTTTTCGCTAAACAGCTTGAAGAAGCTGTGAATTATGTGAATCAAAACGTCGGCGAATCGCTCATTTTTTTGAAAAGGGAACTATAGTTAATTACATTTTGTGTAGACCAACTTCTAATCAAAGGTCCCAGAGTGCTTCCTTGTGAGCCACATACATTATTTTAAATGTATTTAAACAACCCTGTCACGAGCGGATTCATCCCGGCAGCTCAAACCTATGTTTCATACAGCAAAGTGTCTTTCTCTGCCCTCTGGAAAACAGCCGCCCGGAGGGCATTGGAAAACATTGCCACAAACATCCGGTTCTTGACTGCCATACCATCGTGCAATCACCACCAACCACCACCAACACCACAGTAGCTATAAGCTTCATTTTCTGATTACAAATCGATGTCATCGAGGTAGAGCAAAGCTCGTTTCGAACATCGCGGTGCCATCCACAGTGTACGCTAGCAGAAGACCAACGGATCTTCTGAGCAAAGCACCTGAACGAGAAGAAGAAGAAGACGTTATCCTCGCGTGCCCCCTCATCTCGCCTCATCCACTGAGGTGGTCGAGCTGCAATATGTTAAAGTGGCGCATTTCGATGCTAATGCATATCGATAGGTTCGCACACTATCGCCAACACGGGGCTCTCTCTCTCTGTTCTCGGAACGAAGCTTTTCATCATTTCCTATTGCATGCAAATAAGGCCAATCTCGACCAACCTTCTCCCGCTTCTGAGGCCGAACATAAATTATTCATTATTATATGTGATAGTATTTTCTGGAAGGAATTCTGCTCATCGTTCTTATCGGGATAGAGAGATTGTTGAAGTCGTTTTGAAGTTTTCCATTATGTGGTGGAGCACAAGGACGAAGAGACAATTATCGATATTAAATGGGAACGGTTCCACAATTGCCTGCTGAAACTATGAATATTCTAGGCGTTTTTGTGTTTGATGGTAAAATTAAGCTCCTGTAACTGCTTACCGCATCGGCTTTCACTATTCGATTTATATTAAATTCAATTAAAATGGAATGAATTAGTTTGAATCCTCGTCAACTGTTTCAAAGTTGTACTGAATATCTGTATAGCTTGAGAGACCACGTAGGTTTCGGTAAATAGTTTTATTGCGATGGGTTAATAAAAAATAATGTGGCAAGCCATTTGACGCTGTGGGCAAAAGAAACCAATTTTAGTCTTTTCTGAAACAATAAATATGTAACAATATTTATAGAAAGGATGTGTATTAATATTATTTCTGAGGAAACATTCTTGCATTCAGACGAATTGTTACTGTTCCGACAAAAATTAGACATTTGGTTAATTCTGGTCGATTGTAACTCCTTCCCTTCTCACTGTACCCCTTGACAGTGAGAATTTAATTCGATTGCGCTTGGATGTTTTTCTGAACATGAAAACAACAAGAACTATTGCATATTTTTGAGTATCATTCAACAAAAAAATAAACTAATCAAAACTGGCGGATTTATAAACAATCTCGCTCAGCAGCTCTCCGCGGACAACTCAAATTCCGTGGAAGGTTCAGCCCTTAGTTTTCACCTGAAATAAAAAACTGAAATGCGCTAAAGTTTTTTTTACACGTTTTGTGCACCGTTTTTTACACGGCTTTCGCAATTAGCATGGTTTTTGCAAAAATATTTAAAGCCCTTTGGCTTGTAATGAACTTATTTTTTCGAAAAAGTGGGAAAGACGCCCCGAGGATTCTTTTTAGCTCGTATTATGGGTTATTTCGAAACAGGACTAACGAGTAGACACCAAAAATCGATGTTTGACGCCATTTGAAAACCAAGATGGCGATTTACGTTTGAGCGGAATTCTGTAAAACCCATTTAATATGGGTATTTTTGAAACGGGCTTGTCGAGTAGACGCCAAATATTGATGTCTGAGGCCATTTCGAAAACCTAGATGGTGACTAGCGGTTGAGGAAGACGCCAAATATTGGCCATTTTGAAAAGCTATATGGCGACTGCCAGTTGAACGAAAATCTATAAGACCTAATCAATATGGGCATTTCTAGAACAGGATTGACGATTCTATGCCGAATATCGAACCAAGATGGCGACTTCCGGTTGAGGCAGACGCCAGATATTGATGTCTGACGTCATTCTGGAAACCATGATGGCCACTTCCGGTTTAGTGGAATGTCTAAAAATCTCAATCAATATGGATGTCAAATATCGATGCCTTCGGCCATTTTGAAAAGCTAGAAGCGACTTCCGGTTGAGTGGAATTCTCTAAAACCCAATCAATATGGGTATTTTTGGAACGGGCGCCAAATATCGATGCCTGACGCTATTTTGAAAACCAACATGGCGATTTGTCTAGTGGAATTCTCTAAAGCATAATCAATATGGGTATTTTTGGAACGGGCTTGACGAGTAGACACCAAATATTTATGCAAATTCTGAAAAACACGGTTTTCAAAAAAAATGTTGAGGCCCATTTACTTTGTCGTTGGTGGTGCTGGCTGTTGATTTGGAGATAGCAAGCGCATCACAGTGGTCGAAAACGCTAGTTCCGTTGTTCCGGCGTTTCGGTATTCGTTGATGCCTGAGCAGAAATTACGCTTGTTTGTGATTTAGTTGATGTAGATGAATTCATTGTGTTGGGTTTGCTTGCAGTTAACGTTGATTATTTAGAGGTTTTTTTGTACATGGGATTTTCGTAGCGTGTATGCTTGTTAGAATGCCGACGCGTAGGAGTATGTCTTTCATATGTGCACAGTGTGATTTGACATCTAGTAACGCGCCCTATTCATTTTTTTTTTTTAATTTTGATTCTAGAAGTTTTAACCTTGGGGTCATTCGTCAATTTTCGGGTTAGCAAAATCTCTAACCCTATGTGCGGAGTCGGAAATCAAACCCAGGTGAGCTGCGTACAAGGCAATCGATTTACCAACTACACTATGCCCGTCCCCATTCTATTTAGAATTTAATTTGAAAATGGGTTTATTTTTTGAAAATCATAGAATCAAATTATAGTAAACTTACTGGTATGATTTCTGTTATACTCTGAAACTTTGCAAGAATTTTCCCAAATAATAATTCTAACAATTGAGCAGATCCCCTTCAATTTTAATTAATAATTCTAACAGTTGAGGAAACCCCTTAATTCTTATAAAGAAACATATTCACACGACTTAAATTTTTTTGGTAATTTTCTAAAGTCCTTTTCCTCTCCGTAGCAATCTACCACTTCCCTGACAATGACGTCGCTTCACAATATGCGAAGGAAATACGCATGGTTGTGTTAGGTCGCACGTTTTGTGTCATATTTTTACTTCCGGTTTCAAAAACTAGCCCAATCAATTTCCACTGTGCTGTTAGCTGCCTCACTCCAAAACGAAACTCTCATAACTATACGCTGGTAGCATTTATTTATTCAGATAAGGAAAAGTTCTCCAGGCATTACTAACAAATATCGTATTTCATTCACTGCATATTTACGCTAGAGCAAATGGAAGTTCTGCCGGAATCTATATCCTCCTTCGAGTTTCCTTTCCCCATCACTTGTTTACCCAACAAACCATCCGGAAGCGATATTACCGGGCGAGGCTTTGGATCATATTTAAAAATCAATAAATTATACTCTATCCAGAAATCAACAACACAACGATGGAAGAACGTAGGATGATAACCTAACAGTTTCTTAGCAGTTGCAGCCAGTCAGGATGTCTTGTCGGGAACGAACATTTGTGGCTGAGTGGTAATCGGAGCGATGCTATTTCGGCGAAGGATGAGTTTGTGCTTGCTCTATGCTGCGTGCCTCTCTCATTGATATTGACTCTTGTGGCGTGGACGGATGGGGACCACATTATTCATCCACCGGGCAGTCATATTTCACGATCATGATGTATTACGAAGATAAAGCTGGTATTTGATCTGGTTTCTCGTCGCTGTTTCAGCTTGCTGTTTGGCTTGGTATCTGCGGGTTTTGGTAGGTAGCTCTGATGCACGGTTGGCTCAGGTTTAAACCGATAGCCGAACGAAAGCAAACTGAAACAAGAGAATATTTGATTTCACCGACGCTGCTGAGCTAATGCTGTTCCCGGCGAGGGAAATTGAGGTCGGTACTTTTGTAAATATGATTGAAAGTAAATTGGAATAGCTAATGAATTCAACATGCTTCGCAAACTGATTTATATTGATTTATTGTGTTTCGCCCAAACTAAGGTTTCATCAATATTCAATCAAGAAACTTCTCGACTGATATCGATGCTGTACCGAATTAATCATTTTGATTTTTCCGGGGTGAAACCTTTCTGCATATAACGATGGAAACCGCTGATCGTTTACAATAAAAAACATTAAATAAAACAAAGGAAACGCCGTACAAATGCGGGAAAATTGTATACTGCACTACAGTTTCCCGAGGAACGCGCCAGTGAATTCGTGTGGTAAAGTTAAAACAAACCGCCAATCCAACTAGAACCGCACTGCACGAAACGGAATCATATCAAAACAATGAAAAGTAATCAACAAATGGTGGATGTGGCTCGGGAAGAGAAGGCGGTAGAGGATACGAAGCTCACCCGGCAAACTCGACAAAGGAGCGAGTGTAATTGGAAAGGTTGGGGGAAGTCGGTGGGCAACAATATCATCTCCATTTGAACTGTTGAAATGTTTCGCATGCAAAGTAGGGAAGTGGTCACTACCGCGGTGCGGAGGGAGAGAAGAAGCCGAAAGTATGTTTAATTACGTTGTTTAATCAGGTTTTAATAGAACCGTGAAACCGGTACCGAATCAATCATCTCCAAGTTACTCGATTGAGGTTCTGTTCGGGAAACAAGCACTGGACTGGGGAAGCGAGGCTTGCGAAAGTTCGCGAGGTGATATTGGATTATTAACAAACAACAGAAACTTGCCTGTTGACTTTCCTATTATACTGGGAAATTACAGAAAATTGTCTACACATACGCACATTAACATAATATCAACCATAAAAGGTCCCAGTGAACTACCCTGACGTAAAAGCGACGAGCTTGCTCAAATTTCCTCGTTTGTGAAAATACGGGCGTAACAAAGATTCAGCAGCTTTCCGCTTTATTTTTGGCACATTGTGGCTTTAACAGACTATTTATTGGACCTACGAGTCACGATCCTATATCTGTGTTTTTGTCATTTGCTTTATTGTTGATGGTGCTGGCTATTGATTTGGAGGTAGTAGGTGCATCACAACGGCCGGAAACGATTTGTACAGGTTTTGGTTATCTGATTATTTGTAATTTAGTTGCTTTTTTAACTGCAGTTAACATTATTTCGTTCGAGGTTATTGTACATGGTTTTCAGTAGTGTGTCTTCATATAACAGAGCTGACACGTTGGGGTCCGTTCTTCATATGTGTACAGCGTGATTTGAGATTTGGTAACACCTTCGATTTCGTATTGGGTGTTTCGGAATAGGCTTCGCTACTCGCATTCTAACGACACGAACACCGTTGGAAATATCTAGGGAAAAAAATTCTCCAGACTTCAAACTTAATGGATTCCACCACTCACGCCGGAAATGCTTGTAATAATTGCTAATTTTAAAAACAGACATCTGCTGTATTGCACCGAAAATTGATCAAGTTTTGCCGATGTACTTCACCCATCATAAAAACAACGATCGATGAAATGATTTTGTACACGTTCTTTGAAAATATTTTCATATGAGGATTTACGTCAAAATGGGAATATGCATTCAATTTAAGGCCAGGCAGTGCGAACCATATAAGAACTGGTTATGACCACTTGCGATAAGATAGGCAATGTTAAAACGATACCTACCTAATGGAATGCCACCGACTCAACAATACTTCCATCATCACCACGGCGTCAGATAAAAGAGTTCGTCATAAGCCATTTGTTTTTGCTTTCATAATTAAAACGAATTAAAAACCTTTCTTTCAATTCGTTTTGCGTGCGGTGATCTCCTTTCGCGGTGGGGAAAAATTTGTGTGCTCGCCTACTACATCATAAGGCCTATTTAATTCTCTCTTGTCTTACACGTCAAGACCGTCATCGTTAAATTATCTTAAATTAAAAAAGCAAAAACCTGTTCTAATCCACCTAGCGGTGCAATTGTGCCTTTCTCATTTCTCTAAACTATGGCACGGAGGCTTTTTATGTTCAACATAATTGTGGAAATGTCCATTACATTCTTAGTACACTTTGCACTTATACACAATGGCATGCCAGCCACGAATTTGATGAGCTACGTGTCGACGGTGAAACACTTGAAACAAAAAAATATCATACTCCATTAGCCTAATCAGCATTAGATCAATGTTATCTGCTTGCTAACTCATTTTGTCATGCGGGGATGGGTATGTGAGGAGGGCGAAAGTCCCATGAACGAACGACTCCCCAGCTTAAATTGGTATGCTTTGTAATATAGTGGTGGTTTAAAGATGATGGGGTTGAAAGGGAGGGGTATGAGGTGGTGGTCTGAGGGGTGATTTAAGGAGATTTTTAAAGGAGGGGAGTGAACAGTAGAGGGGGGTGTAACCCCTCTCCGTAAACCATCAACTACGCCCCTGTTAAAATCCAGAAACCTTATGCGAGTCGAAAAAAAAATTGGGTTGACGTTTTTCAGAGTGATTGCATAACATTTCTATATGAGAAAGGCAAAAATGTGCAAAATCCAAAAAAGTGAATCTTCGTCAAATTTTTTTCGTGTTTGCATCAAATCTCGACGTTTTATGCACCTTGAATACATTTAGCATCAAAAATAAAAATTCTATTTTTAATTTTTCCTATAGTTTTTATGAGAAATTTCTGTGTGGCCGCACTCTGAAACCCGTAATTCCGGAACCAGAATTCCGATCGATCCAAAATTCAATAGCAGCCGATGGGAAGGTTGCACCTTTCATTTGAGACTAAGTTTGGGCAAATCGGTCCAGCCATCTCTGAGAAAAATGAGTGACATTATTTGACACATACGCACATACACACACACACATACACACACATACACACACACATACATACACACATACACACACACATACAGACTTTTTCCGATCTCGACGAACTGAGTCGAATGGGATATGACACTCGGCCCTCCGGGCCGGGATTAGGTTGGCGTTTTTCAGAGTGATTGCATAACCTTTCTATATGAGAAAGGCAAAAATGGTTTTGTTGAAAAAGATGATACTTCCATTAAAAAAGTTATGTTAAAAACTAAACGTGCACTACATGTTGATAACTCAAGCCATAAACATTGAAAAATATTATTTAAATAAGTTTTTTGAGAACCGTGGTTGTTTTTCCAAAATCCCTTGAAAATCATTGAATATTATTTTCAGAAATGAATCGATACCCTGCCGATTAGATATTTAATGTGCCTGGAGAATACGCATGGTCTTGTTCAAGGGAAGCAATGGCTGTTGAATTATGTACGATTTAATTAAAAATAACACTCCCGACAGCCATCCGGAGTTGTATTTTTGCAAACTCAGAATTTCCGAATTAGTCCAACAAACAATAAATTCTTGGCAGCCGTCTTCCCGGAGCAATAAACTGATGCTAATACGCGAATGCAAGATCTTCCTAACGCCGCCTGTTACACCAACGTTCCTTTCCTTCCTCGATAACTGTGGGGACATGACCGGTACCGTTTTTGGCATGTCAAAATATAGAACTCTCTAAACGCGCACTTTGAGAATGGACAGCTGCTCCATGATTTCATTCGTCAATTCTTTGTGCGGTTTCGTCTGTTCTATCCCGGAGTAGCAACCGCGAATAATACGCTCATCATGCTCATGCTAAAAACTCCGCATGTTGCTAACATGTAGAAATGAAAAAAAATCTTTTGGATAGGAAATTTAATTGGCACATTTTAATGACTAATGAAACGAGATAAGCCTAAAAAACTATTACACTTAAAAGTTGATTGAAGATTCTGAAAAAATTATAAATAATAAAAAAACTAAAATACCGTAACAACCCATATGAGACTCCAAATGATTTTTTTTTCTGATTTTGTGATACTGAATGGTCTAAAATTATCAAAAGATTGCAAAATGGTGGACTACTTTCTGTGTATCGACACTCAACACTATTACACACAGTAGATAGAGACAACAATGCATTTTTATATGTACTGCTTGTGGGTTAGGCAGCAACAAATGAGAAGGTAAAATAAACTGCTTCGTTGGTATCGCTAGTGCGTAGCTGTTACCAAACTCGTACAGCTCGGGTTTCATAGGTTGGGTACGTTCCAACCTAATTGCCCGTCAAATAATCGTTAAAATTGAATGCACTATGTCCCTACTATTTGCTGCTATCCTCGTTGTTCCTCAGGGCAGCCACTTGGAACACATAGTTTTCATGCTAGATATAAACGATATTCAATTATTCTAATGGATGTGTCAAACTTTCCTACTTCAAGCTATTTACTATCGCGAAAGACCTTGATATGCAAGATTTGTTCAATGCGACCAGATACTTTAGTTGACATTGAATGGATTTAAGTGCTCGGTAATTTACTCGTGAGTATGCATCAATTCTTTTCAATTATCGACTGTATGGCAATCACCTTCAATGAGACGCTTCTATTAGGTATCTAGGTGGAGTTCTTGTCTCTAAGTTCTCTAAGCACCATATTTTACACATACATGGATTTTGCTAAAATGAAAATTGCGAGCTTTCTTAAAGTTTCATGATTGGAAAAACATTTCGGCGCTTCCGGGACTTCACTTTCCGTTATTGTTTGCTTCGGAGAACAACTTTTTGATGCGACCAAAATGTGTGGTTGAATTAACTAATTACCAATTAACGTTTAACATTTCAAATGTTATATCTATCAGTTGGATATATGCTGAAAAGATGTTTCAATCATCAAAATGCTCATATTGTCCAAAAACAATTATCTCGCACAGCAAGCAATTATAATTACAGCTTTGTTACTTGTCCACTGCACAAACAGTATAGTATTGTTACAAATTCCAAAAACAAAACTTTTTGAACGTATGTATGCGTTATTTGAATGTCACAATTAACAATTTTAGGACAGATGTGCATTTCGTTTAATCCAGTATACAGTATAGTGGAATTAAATGGAAGACATCTTTCTTAGGAGGTTTAATAGTATCCTTGCCCGTGAGTTGAAATGAGCCAAACGCAGAAAATAAATGTTCGAGAAAATACAATTTTGATTCATTTTAAGCAAGCGCGTCCTAGATCTACAATACAGTAAGGGGTGAAAAAGGAGTGGAAGTGTCCCATATACAACTTCACCATGTGCGTTAATGCGTATTGATAACGTTCAGACAGGGCGTTTCAGTATGCAAGACGACGTCGAATACAATAAAATCAGAACCAAGATTCCCGTGTATACGGACGACGGTCAAATTGAAGCCCGGCTACACGATCTGACACCGCGTCGGTAAAAACGGTCAACTAATAATCTCGAAAGCAACACCTAGTTAGTAAGTAACAAATGAAAAGGAAGACGGTTGACCCACAAGCTGTAGTGATAGCAGCAAACGACGCACCACCGGGAAAGAAGATCTTGACCAGGTTGAAATATGTCTCCATTAAAGTCTGACTATGCGACTTAGATAGTTTTCGGTGCGAGACTGAAGTATTTGCTACACACTACCCAAAATCATGTCTGATCGCACACGCAATTGAACGAAGAAATCATTACATTTGCCGTATATGATTGTGTTATCGTTACAAATTTTCGTTTCTGGTTACAACATATCCCATACAAATTGTTTGTCGCTACAATCTCTCTTCTGAGTGTCCAGTGTAAATTAGCGAATCGAAGATAAATTACAACTTCACTGTCGTGACTTGTGTGTACTTATACTGCGTTATTGTACAGCTGATTTGCTCATTTGATTTTCGTTATTCGCACGCAGATACAATCGATATTCTTATATTGATTTGAAAAAAATGTTTCGCTGCTCATATATGTTAATGGAGAGAGCCGTTTAAAAAAAATTGAAAGCAATGCATTTTTCAATTTGTCGTCTTAAATTATTTAGATAAATCTTAGATAGTCATACGCATGTTAATCCCCGAGAATGAATATTCAACTATCGCCGGAATAGATTAATTTGATCCCCGTATACGAAGTGTTGCTGTAAACCGTTAGTTCTACAATAAATAAAATTATTTGAGTCATCATTCGAAAATATGAAAATTTGTCTTGGTATTGTAGTGTGGGATAAAACAGTTTGACCGTTGCGTTTTCCTATCGCGCTAATGACCTATTGAATGTTGTATAATTAATTTTTGCTTTTTTATCGTTATCACTTAAACATTTTTCGACGCCCACCCACATGCAATTAATTGCAATTTTTCACAAGCGCTGCTTTCATACTAGTTTTAATAAATTTCCTCTTAAATATTTATCTTTTTCAGCGCAAAATTCACGTTGTTCATTTCTTACCTTTCCAACACGTTTCATGGCGTAGTGGCAAAACACCATATCAGACCAAAACAGAGCTGAATCGCTGTTTCTTTTAACTGCCAGCAGTCGCATTTAGAACCACTGATTCCTTTCCATGTCATCGTTTACTGTTCTAGAAATGATATTGTGAGCGCAATTCTCGCTTCATTCGCAAGTTGCTTGCCAGATCAAATGTTTTTCTTCATTTTACAAATGACTCGATAATTAACGATAACTATAAGATTAAGAATTTTTACATACCTTTTTTGTTTGGAATTCTCTACATAAGTTGTAAATGCCATGTTTACATTTCACATTAATTATTAATCAGAACTTCTGTTCTTGCGGGACTTCAAACATGACCCGCTATGTGATTGTAAACACTATGCCCTGTTACATTTTAAGAATTTATCGTATCTTTGGTGGCCAAGTCGATTGCTCCAGATACTGATGCGACGAACGCTGATGCTTGATTTACAAACACAAAATCATTGTTTTGTCTCTTCTTCCCAGTCGTAGGACTCTCAAATCGCTTATTCAGCCGATTCCTCCGACCTGTCACCCTTCCATCTTTATCATCAGTAAAATTCGCCTTTCAATCGTAATTAATCAAATCAAATACTTCCGCAAAATAATTACCAATCCTTTGATGCAATTGAACCTGCCAAGCGCACAGCATGTGTCAGTGGGTTTGAGGCGAAATGTCATCGCCAACGTGTATCTCCCCCTATATGCTGGGCTGTGTTTGTGTTTCATTGCTGGCAACTGTGGCTTTTGATTCATTTGCATTGGCGGTGTGTTCGTTGAGTGGCGCCTGAAAGCGTTTTGGCTTGATTTGATTTGGCGGGTGCGGTCGGGTAGTACGACAACGGCACTAGTCTGGATGATACAGATCAGTCTCATTTAGCAATTGTTTCCCCATCTTATGGGTTACGTGTGTTTGTGCAGTGTTGAGCGGTGCCGTCAGTTGGTCAAGTAGGCGATGCTGCAAATAGTAAAGTTATTTTCCAATTACGGTCAAATACACAATACTGGCAAATTGATTGGTTGATGTCATTGACAGCACGTTTGATGGGTTTCTTGAATTGCTTCGATAATTATTGAACTATGGAATATTGTTTCTACAAAGGGGATGAGGGGGTGTATGCGTTGGTACTTCAATAGGTTTCAATCATTTTAGTCGGTGGTTTGAGATATGATGACCCAATTATCGGTTTGGTTATACCGTAGTAGCCGATGCTATCTCTTTTACGCTAAACCAGTGTAGAATCGTCTAAACTATTATAAGATTTCCACAGTAACTCGATTAAGCGTAATATCAAACCAGCTACTAATGTGTTTGAAAATATTTTATTTCATGTTCTGGATGCTACACCTTCCCTCCTCAAGATCATTTTATCTATTAAGTTAAAGCAAGCACGGAAACCGCACAAAGTTCAACTCATTCGAATAGCTTTTAAATTTTCAAGACCTCCAGCTTCCTTTGGGAACTAACACCTAGATAAACCTCCCCATCCTCAAATGTACAAATAATTGCAAATGGATCCTTTTCCGACCAAAGTGGCCACAAATCCATCCCTGACAACCTTATAATAAATCATTCCTTCGCCGGATCGAAATAGAGAGAGAGATAGAGTGGGAGGAAAGAGAATGTGTGTGATTGCTTCACATCCCGACCTCCCGACTGAGGCCCAGAAGAACGGGGTGGAACAACTCCCAAAGCAGAAAGGGGTTGTTACCCGAGCCGCTTGTTGAATACACAAACCATAGTCCGCAATCAAGAGTTCTGCGGGACCGGAAAGATACAAACCGCCAGTATCACCCCATGTTCTGTCCTGAACCTGGCCCCAATCGTACCTGACCGGAGCGCACAGCATGCAATCAGCAGAGTTTTCTTCACCTTGATGAAGAAGGCGTGAATTGGCCTCCTCTCGTTCCGTTGCGTCCTTTTTGTGTCTGTCTGTGTGCTTTTGGAACGAGCCGCCAACCTGACCGACTCATGTTCATTTTGTTTTTTTTTTATTCCTACATAAAATCATAGCAGGCGACGAACTGCTGAAAGCGTCTGAGCAGTGAACAAAAAAAAACGAGAAACGAAAAGGGTTACAGGGGAAAAAATATGGCAACATTCGGTAAAAAAGAGAAACGGAAAAGAGAAATGTAGAATGAGAAGCCACTCAAGGATTCAATGCCGACGACAAAAAGTCGACGCTGCGGCATGGAGGCCGAGATGGAAGGTATTTCTCTGCGTACGAATTCTATGAATAATAAAATCAAGGAAATCGTATACGACCTAATGAATAAATAAGCAAGAGACCAATGATTCCATTTAGGGATAAATGGAATATGGAATCTGGATACAACGTTAGTCGCCCTTAGCAACAACATAGTCTGGACTGTTGTCATTTTTTTCTCGTTGAAATGAAAGAAATCGATAGCCAACTCTTTCCTGCTGGGCGTAATTTGTTCGTGTACTTGTGAACGAACCAGCGAAAAGTTGGGTCATTGACATGGGCGAGTTGGGGAAGTGTTCACCATGTTCCAAAAATCTACTCCGTCATTCAAGCGTTCCTATGCTTCCGGGAAAAAAACGATGATTAGTTTCATTTGAAATCCGGGTAATCCTACGTCTCTTTTGAGAAGTACTCCAGAGTTGTTGGATATTCGGACGACGAAAAATGAGCTTACATTGCTGTAACCGGCACAGGGCTTGACTCGACCACCGGATGGGAAATCATCGATTCAACGTTTACCAATCCTCAAAAAATATTCACACCACGGAACCACCCTACGAAGCTGTTATACTCCCCCCCCCCCTCTCACAGAATTTGCGAAGGTCTACCACTTCCTAACGAACTTGGTTGCTATCACGTGAACAACCAAGCCTCGAGATGATGTCATTTAAAGTCAATCAAGAATCTAAAGGCGGCTTACTTTTGATTGATTTTTGAGTGTTCAACCGATACCGAACGCCCCCAGTTTGGTTCTTTTTGCTAATTTAATTTATGTTACCACGGGCAACTTTTTGCGGTTGGTGTGAGGGGGAAGGTGTAGCATGACCGCCGCTTCAGATTAAATAGAAATTTCTGTAGGCTGTGTTCGTCACCAACCAGAATTTACATAGTACAAGATTCCTAAAGTTAGCTTTACTTTTCTGTGCGCGGGAAGAGAAATCTTGTTAGAGTGGGTCAGTAGCTCAGTTTACAATTTATCATACACAAACTCGCGATTCTCCACTCTGGGCGATTCATATATGCAGTTAACCTTCTTTAGGTGTTATTTTTTTGTAACGAATAAGTTGTTAGCGGATCATATTGACCCGAATTTCGAACTTAGTTTTAAAACACATTTTCAGCCAAATTTTTATATGCTTGAACCCAAATTCTTTACTAAAGTTTCAATTTAAAGTTCTTGATAAATATTATCAGTTTTGTTCAAGTTGGACAACGCGAATCGATGCCGAATGGGGTCATATTTAGACTACATAGATGTATACAGAGCCGAAGTGAGGTTATATTATTTTGAGAAATGTTTCGGTAGTCGAGTGATTTGACAGCACTTCTGAAAAAAATGCAATCCATTGAAATTCCTATATATTTAATCTTTTTTTACTGTAAAAGCCAACAATTTTGCCTTAAATATGATGTAAGCTGTCATATTGTCCTTAATATGAGTATATGCTGGCTGACGCGAAACTAACTAGCCTTGCGCTGCCTGTCTTTCATACCATGAACCAAGAATTATTAATTATTAATGCCCATGACCACATTATTTTGACGCCTAATTGCATTTTCTAATTTTAACACAATGCTAGTTTTCCACTGGAGCTCATAATTTCTATTTGCCACTACCAATATGAACTTTCCGACTAAAATTATAATATAAAGCAACGTCCATATTTCCGTACAAAGATCGCGCAATAAACGATCTGATGCTAGGCATACCATTTAAACCAAACCAAACCACACAACCTTATTGAAATAAATTTACCAATTCCGGCCTAATTTTGTTTGTATTCGCTTTCTGTTTACTGCACTAATCGAAACTGTTAGTTCTTCACTACCAATAACTGATCAAGCGCCGGTTAAATTCCTCTTTTCCACTGCAAAAAAAAAAATTACACAAAACCATCGCGCACCCGAACCCAGGGATGCCAACCTTCCAGATTTATTTGAATGCTTCCAGATTTTCAATTGTCCAGACATACAGATTTATGTTTGTCTGATCCAGATTTCAGAAAATTTGTCCAGATTTATCCAGACAATCAGAAAAATAACAAAATGAGATACAAGAATGCATCGTTGATTTTTAAACCACCTTTTTGAACTACGACTTTGAAAAAAAAGCTTTTTGGAAACACAATATAGCAGTTTTTTCCATTAAAAGCTAATAAATTGTGTTAAGTTTTCATCAGCTGGAAATTTGAGCAATCAAAGATGCTGAAAGCTCACTGACTCACATTTAATCCTCAAGCTTTTTCAAAAAAATACTATCCAGGCAATTACAGACTTTTTCGAAACTTATTAGACTTCTTGGAAAAACACTTGGCATCTCTGCCGGAACCGACAGACGCAGCGCCATTTCCGACAAAAATAATTGTCACTTTTGTTGAATTATAGTGATATAAACAGGAAGAATATTTTAATCACTATTCGTCTTCAACACGCGAAATAATACGAACGCGACAGTAACCGGACCGAATCAAATTCGCTTGCCAATTGCCATCCGCTACGCGACTAGATCAACGAATAGAACGCGACGAAGTGACGCCAAACATGATCGAACGTGTACGAAAACGGAGCAGCACGATGAGTTGTTTTTTGCGGGTGCAGGTGTGCGATGAAATTTCGCATTTTACCAATGATCAACTGTGGTTGCACTCCTATTGGATCTCACTCAAACGTGAAACTTATCCGCTCGATGCGCCAACTAGATTTCAATATTGGTACCAGTCAAATGATGACAAAAGTTTTTTTTTTTGCGTTGATGATATAGAATGGTTATTTTATTTTATTTATTTAGGATAAACAGAACATAGTTTTACAACAATTTGAAATATAGATGATAAGAAAACATTCGTTTTTTCACTTGATGCCAAAGCATTCAGTAGAGATCGGTATTTTGTTGCGAATTGTCGAGACGCGGAATAATTTTTGTATTTTGAAGTTAGATTGAATATTTTAAATACGGAAAGCGCACACTATCGTGTTTACTATCCAGATTTCTATTTCCTGATTTAATATACTAAAACTAACTGGAAGACCAGTTTGTTAGTGATGTAACCAGAAATTTAACATCTATATATTCTTCAGAGGTAGAAAAAATATTTTCCTAATCCAAAGTCCTTTTCATTAGAAGAAGTAACATTTTATTATTTATATTAATTGAGTTTATTAAATTAAAAATTTACTTTTCGATATTTTGATGTTTTGGAAAAAGAGATTATAACAACTAGAGGTCGTATATCGCTGTTAACACTGAAAATTTATCATTTCCCTCTTACATATGCTAGGCCCACTAGTTTGACACATATTTCCCAGGGTACACACATGTCAAAGTAATGGGATACAATATGCTAGAGCGAGACCCCATGTTTCAATCCGTGAATACATGGAGACAGTAGCGCTTTGCTCTCTCTATTAGTTATAATCTCTTTTATTTTGAAACAAAGAAATTAAAAACATCATCATTGCACTCTCGTTCCATCTGACGGTCGATATCCAGGGTTCGATCGCGAATACGCCATTCGTGGGTATCGAATTGAGAAATTCAAGCACGTGTCACCGCATATATTACGCGATTGTGAATATTTTTTATATTTCATATGTAGAATGCTTCAAAAGAGTTTGATTGGGTTGAGTGGCTCAAAAATTTTTTTGAAGATTATTGTTATTTCGAATTGACACCAAGTCTTGACTTTTCCCGCATTTGACATCAAAAATACGAATTCGATTTCTGAAATTTCAGAGTGATTTTTCACGTGTGAAAGTTTTTGATCTTCAACCGCTTTGAGGTACCCCTCAATAATTCGCCTTAATGAATGATACCCGACCTGCCATAATAACCTTAAAGAACTCTATTATATGCGGGTTTTCGTGTCCGTGTGGGAGTTACTACATCAGTTTGTGTTTCAAAAGGTGTGCAAGAATATTCATTTTAAAAAACTGTCTCTGTTCTTTTATTTAATTCGAATATTTGATACCTCTCAGATCCATCTTGTTTCCAACAACGGGTCGATTGGATGATTTGAACTGAAACTAATTAAATGATTTGTGAATAAATGAGATATGGATGATTACAGAATTAGGTTCGAATAAATCGTGCAGATGCTCACTCGGCTACGGTAATGTGTTTAAATCTAAGCATCCTCATCAACGACCGGAGTTTCATCTGTTAATAAGCTTCAAAAAGTCTCGTTCCACGTATTTCTAGAATGTAAATAAACGCCCGAAACAGCTTCTCGTCATAATTGACTGCTGTCGATGATGCAAACGCACAGTTTCTTTCCTTCTCGACAACAACAAATACCAATAAAACACTTTCGTAAACTTATTCGAAAACTACAAGAAAATCCTTGTCTTCTCATCCCTTCAAACCCCAGCACTGGCTACACCGCAAGCAACTTTTCCAGATTGTTGTGTGCTGCATCTCAAAGTTCCAGCGAGAGCCTCCATTTGCCGTCGTCATTGTAGCATTGAAAGCTCAAGTTCCCCAAGCGCCACCCACGAACTCACAGGTGAAGCAGCACTACGTGAAAAGATGGTCCCCCTTCCCCTCTAGTTCGCGCTTACATTGCACTCCGGCTGCTTCCGCCAAACTTCTGCTTATTCATCAAAATCAATGCTCATCAATCTTTCAGAGTGCAATTCTGGGCAAAACAATGAAGTCTCGACTGGGTCGGGAGGGTGGGTTCAAGTTGAAGCATCTCAGTTCCCTCGTTTTAGGTGAATGGGTGCTGGAGAGAACTTTTGATGCTTCAACTACAGCAGCGATAGTTTTTTGTTGTTACGTTTTTCAATCGTTGTTCAACACCCTCCCCACCCCAAGGTGGGGTATGATGATAAGGACCCCGATGGGTGTATTGGAGGAGAAGAAACATTGCTTTTTTTCGTTGCTATATTTAAACAGTAAAAATCGAAACAGCAGCTTCATCTCGAGCTACTTCCTGAAATGAGCTACGCTAGGAATCGAGACGGCGGCAGTGAACTGCTTTGTTGTGGAGGAAATTATTTTTTAATTAAATTCCATGATAGGAAAACAAGCAACTGCCGGCAGTTCCCCAGCATCATCATCATAATCATCATCATCGTTCAAAGTTAGAGGTTTCGACGGAACGAGCCAGTCTGCCGACGATGGAATGATGCTAAAATTCGTTATTGGTCAGAGGTTAACAAAAATTGTGGCGGGGAGCGAGAGAGGAAACATTGCCAGTTTACATTTGGGTCAGAGATTAATTGCAAAGCGGTCGGTCGGTTCCTTCGGTGAACTTCGAAGTTTGATTAGGATTAGGTACAAGTTCATAAATATACGAAATATAATTTCGTAAAAATGTAAAGAATTTAGGATAAAGTTGGTGAAAGCAGTGGTACAATTCTTTTGGCCTTCTTGAAAGTTGGTTCACAAGGAAGCCATCGCCGACCATTGATAATACACCTCTACGTTGATAACGTGGACCTTTTCAGTGTTTAACGGCTATTTCACATTTTTCTACTCATAGCATGCTTGGACGCACCAGAGAATATTATTTTATCAACGCAAAGACCATTCTGTACATCAATAATCTAATTTCGCTTTAGTCCAGTTTCTGCTTCGCACTACTAAATTTAACGACACTGTTCCGCAATTTAAACTCTCACACCTGTCCACTTCCGACCGTAATTGAAACCAAAGGCACTATTTGCGAGCCGGGCAACATCCCAGAAGCAATTTAAGTGAGATTACCGGCTCTCTTCACCATCCAGTCGGAAGCAAAACACAACCAGAAGCCTGGGAAAAAGCCATGGCCAACTATGACTACAACCACCGCCGCAGACAAACGTCGGTACAGAAAAGTTAATTTAACAAGAGCGGTTCGACTTTTCCCCTTATCCTGCATTCCCCTCTTCAAACCGCAGCTGGATATTACAACGGAAACAACCTTCTCAAGTATAAACTACCTTCTCCCCGCCCCGGCAATGGTGTCCCATCGTGCGTTTGACCGGTAGAAAACCTCTGGAAAAACCACAAGCCATTTTTCCTAGCTTCCACAAACAGGGGGCTACACAAACACAACAGCGGTAACGCTAGCAACTTATCTCTGACACAGGGCGGCTGTGGACCCGGCGGCGGTTTGAATCGGAAAAGGTAACACAAAAGGCGAGTATCCTATTAACATTAACATTATTATATTCTCATTAAATTTAGTAAACATTGAAAATCTTCGCAACCGCGCTCGGTTCAGAAACGGATACCGCGCAACCGAGAGGGACACCGGTAGGAACCCCACTGTGTCCAAGTGACTGGAAAAATAACACGAGCATCATTTTCCCGTACACCGCAGTGCCGCCGGAATCGCGACCCCGACACCATCCGGACGTTCGGCAGTCCATGGGGAAGAGGCAGGTTTAACGCGGAACCCGAAGAAAGTGGCGACGAATTTAGATGGAACGTGGTGGATCCGGAACCCGTCATCGTTACGCTTCGCTGGGATCACGTCAGCGAAATACGCGTTGAGAAGCACCAGCCAACGTCAGTGTGGAACCCCTCGAAGGCTTTGTGTTTGAAATCTATTTCCAAATGTTTCGTTCTGAATTTTATTACCCTCAGTGTGACCCTGGTCGAAAGTACGTACCTAAGGATTCGAAGTCTTCCAAGTACTCACTGGAGAGAGTTCCGGTCAGGACCGCCCATCGTTCGGAAAGCTAGGCGTGCTGCTACTGCTGCCATGTCCTGAATCTACGGCAGGATAGCAACAGAAGGAAAAAAATGGAATACCCAAATAGGAACTGAGTGTCAGCGAGAAGAATGGTCGCACGATGGTGTGCGGATTCACTTTTTGTACTCCTCAATTAAAATCACTTTTAATCTGCATAAGAAATGTATTCACGCTGTTCGGTGCTGCAGTGAGAGCTGGACGAGGTGGCAGTGAAGAGTGAGTCAGGTTGCTTCCCTGTCGGAGGGAATACAGAGCAAGGACTAGGCTAAATTGGGTAAGGCTGAACGGCGGCTTTATAGCAAAAGGGATGTAACACTGTCACTGCTGTTGTCTGTTGGCGCCTGGTAAGGAATGGGTTGCGAAACATAAAATTATACCGATTTGATTGCATTAATTTATGGGGTCAATTCTTTTGGAATCTGTCTTCGCCGGAGTATAGCCTTAGTTTACACCAACAATTACAAGAGACGCCTAGCTGGGTTACAATAAAAAAGACGCATAACAAATTTCAGAAAGAGAGTTTTCTTCAACGGCAAACTGATATATTCTGCTTTAGAAAATGATAAGACAACTTGATTTTGCAATTATTAAAAAAAACTTTATATTCGAGTAATGATTGCATTAAAATGAGACAATTTTCCGAAGGATTCGTGGTGCGCGATGGGTACTGCAATACAGAATACAAATGGAGGCCGCTCACGGTCCATCTCATCACAGATTTTATTAAGCGCACGGTTATAGAACTTTTTTCAACATAAATCCGATAAATAGACAAACATCAGCTGTTAAATGACACGCCTAGGGTGACCATATGAGGCGCGTAAAAAACCAGGACAGTTGAAAGGGGACTGCCTCTCCCCGTTACCACTCAATCGACTGTGTCTTATCCAAAGGTTTTCGGCAGTTACAAAGTGCTTGGGTCTGGCAGGCAAAGCTTCGGCAGTAAAAGAGTTCTGTGGGGAAGAGCTCTATCAGAAATTTTTTCGTGTGAATTCTATCGCCGTGCTTTTTCGGATTTACACACACACACACACACAAACGCAGTTCTTGCTACACCACTACAAGCGAAAGTTTCATGCTGTTGTCGGAGAAATGGGATATCCTGAACTGAGCAAATGAGACGAAATATTATGAGATCGTTTGTGCAGGAACCGGCGAGTTTTCAGCACTAAATACACGTCACTGAAGTCAAACCGAAGCATCAACGGTCCCTATTAGCTTCCCTGCGCGATATCTGGCAATCTCCAATGAAAACCATTTTCTCTCGATCTGAGAGCTAGGATAGAAACAGTTGCAAAACCCACCTTTGCGGATAGGTTGGTGTTGGTAGTATCAGTTTGAGCACTACTTTCGCACATGGTTTGGCACGTAGGGATCTGGCCTTCAAATGTGCACAGCGTGATTTGCGATTTGCTTACACGAAATACGTATTGAAGTTTCAGGTATAAAGCAATAGGTTTCGTAACTTGCATTCTCACGATACGAACACCATTATATATACCTGGAAAAAAGTTTTCTCAGGTTTCAAACTTTCACCGTTACGTGCTCCGACATGATGGTTGTAGTGAATTTATTGGTAGTACGCGGGGATAGATCGTCCAGACGCACATCAGTCTTATCATCGTCGATCTAAACGGGTATCTTGATTCTAACATTGTCATGTGCAACGACGTGTTGCATGTTTTTTCCGATAGCCAAACTTTTCTCCATGTCCAAAGTTTTAAATGCTATCGGTACTGCATTACGAATATGCGCCTTTATTAATTGTTCCACTTCGCGAACACAAGGATGAATTGGACAAACAATCACTGTATTGTACCAAAGATAGTTCAAATTGTGCTGCTGAGTTTCACGCATTTTTAAATAAACGATCGATACCGCATCGATGAAAGTGACGGTGATTTAATGTTCACACTGGCTTGGGACAACTGTTATTTTTCGATTGCTCTGCTGGCGCGGTACATGTAGATAGCAGACAGTATGTAGAAACATTCGTTTGATTCACTGCACAGTTAACAAACAGAGCGATTTATCTTTCGATCCGATTGAGATGGAAAAATAGATTTATTAGGAACTGGAATTGATTTTAAAGGGACTCCATAATCACCAGCTCGAGAGAGCGTTCGACGAGGTTATTCCACGATAGTTATTGATGTTGCGCCATTTTACTTTTTATGAAATGGATTTCCAGTAAAACGAAAAACTGCCACTAGCAAGAGAACTCTAGAAGAAGAAGAGTCAACAAAACTTCAATGTATTTAGGTTTTATTGGTCACCGCAAAATTGTTATGTATTTGGTTTATTGATTTTCTCAGTGAAATTAAAAAACGAAACCTTCTTTCTTTTTTTACGTTTCGGCCTACTACGCTTCAGCCATCGTCGGACGCCTACAAACATTGAACAATTATTCGAAATAAATGTTTGTAGGCGTCCCACGATAGCTGAAGCGTAGTAAGACGAAACGTAACGTAACAATGAAGAAAGAAGGTTTCGTTTTTTTTAATTTCACCGAGAAAAATCAATGAACCAAATACATAAAAAACATCAATGTGTCTTCTCAGATCTACCAAAGAAAATTTTTCGGATCCCGGATTGAAAGACGATTTAAGCCAAGAAGAAACTCTGGTAATCATTGTTTCATCGACATTGATTTGTTCCATTGCCAAAGTTTCTTGCAAACAGACTTAAGCTCATTCATATGCTACATACATACGAACACCTCTTTCTCTTTTCAATTTCCATGTAGTTGGAAAATGAAATAACGTGGTACTATCGAGAGAATTAAAAAGGTATCGGATGGTACAATTGGGAGATTCGAGTGTATTAAGTTATCGAACTCTGGAGCAGAGTGAATAAAGCGAAAACTCAATTAAAAATATAACGGGTGTTCAATAAAAAAATGATAATGATTTCAATACCTTTCTGTCATTAAAGAGTTAAAGAGTTTTTTCTCTCTAAGAGAATTGCTCTCTGGACTCCCTAGAAATGGGCGGCATGTTTCTTTTCGACGGGTGCTATCAGATTAATCGTAGATGGCGTCGAAACAGCAAGCACTCCGCGAGCGTGTTGTACGGTTTTACGAAACGCATGGCCATCGTGGAAAAATGTTTACGGTAAACCACTTTCGAGACGAAAACGTGCCCGTGAGTACAGTTTACCGGATCCTGGCATCCCTGAACGTGGAGTGGAAGGCCTGTAGCGGCCGTCTGGCGAAGATAATGTCGAAGAAGAAGAAGGAATCGTTAAAAGAGCTGTTCGAAAACAAGGACGGAACGAGTTTGCGTGCGCCTGCCGAAAATATCACTGCTCCCATATCCTGATTCACCGAACCCCTTAAGATGGAGGACATCATCTATCGGAGGAAGATTTGTTCCCCCGAGTACATGGAAGAGCAGATAGCGTCATGAAATCGCAGTGCCGGTGGATGACGAAGAACTACCACGAGATGTCGTTCGTGCTGGACGACGAAACTTACTTTCCGCTCTCGAAGACCCACATTCCAGGAAATGACAACTACGACAAGTCGGCCCCACCCCTGGAATAAAGGTGTCTTGAAAAAATTCCTCTGCGTTTCTTGAAAGAATATCACGCGGATGGGAAGCACGTCTTCTGGCTGGACAAGGCGTCTTCCCATTACGCCAAGAAGACGCTGGAGTATCTTGAGCAGAAAAAGATACCGTACATGCCGAAAGAAAGGAACCCGACCAACTTGCCCCAGTGCCATCCCATTGGGGATTTTATTGGTTCCCTCAGTGCCCTAGTGTACAAAAATACGAAGCAGTTAACCAGTTCCGGAATTGTATCCGGAAGATGGACGTCAGTGTCGTCCAGCGCTCTTGTGAAAGCATCGCGACTAAGTTTCGTCGTACGGGTGACAAGGGCCCTTTCTCCAATATTCATTGACGTTTTTTGGAGAATAAACATTTAGTTTTTAATCAAAAATACATAATTCGTTGAATTTTTTTTATGACTGAAAAATTCTCATTTTATTATTTTGAACACCCGTTATTAGGCTTACAGGAGAAAAAAACCAGGACAAATCAAGCTTTTTCCTCGACTTCCCAGGACACCAGGACAGCCAGTGCAAAACCAGGACATGTCCTGGGAAACCAGGACGTATGGTCACCCTAGACACGCCCAGATGCAAGCATGAACATTAGGTACATGCAGTTGAGTGTTCCATTGAGTGCAAGTGCAAAACATCACTGCAATTTTAGTGATTCAGATTAGATCAATCGAACATTCGCATAGTAACATTATCCTGATGTTAACAAACAATTCATTTGAAACAGCACTTTTTTGCAAAAGAAAAATCCAATTTAAATATTGTTATTTGACAGAAACAACCAAACTCCTCCAAAAAATCTAACTCTATGCGAAAACATTAAAAGGAAACTCATCTCCCGCCATCTGTGCGCCGAAACGTACATGAATTTCTCAATTAGATACCCGCGCAACCACAGTTGATCACTGGTAAGTTGAGATATTTCATCGCACACTCACCACATCAAAGCAAGCTGCACTTGCTCGGTGTTCGGTTTCGTTCTCGTCATTTCCTCGCGTTCTGTTTGTTCGTTTAGTTGCTGCGTTGGCAACCAGTTTCAAACTGCATTCTTTAGCGAATTGAAATAATCTTGCTAATAAAGTATCGATAGTTTTCTCAGGTTTGGATTGAAGCGAAATTTTGTTTCGTAGAAAGGAAAAAATGCGCTAGTGATTGTCTAATTATTGGCGGTGAATAAAATAGCTGCGGTTTGTGGATTGATAGTGAAAAAAGGAAAATTGGTGTACGAAAATCGGCTTCAGTTGGCTTTTTTCAATCAGGCGCTGCTACTAGGTTTGTTTTAGGTGTGATTCAGTTTTATATCAGCGTAATCGTTGAATGGAAAATTGACCGTTGTTTACTATCACAATTTTGAATCATCCATGATAGGCAATGCTTTTTTGGCAGTGGCAAAGCTGAAAACTGATAGAGTTTTCGATTGAAGAAACTGGTGTAGTTTTCTGCACTGAAATTGCACTTTTCTTGCAGAAGTGTTGTCAAAACACCGACACCATGTTCCATTGATTGGAACTGCAATAAAAAAGTGCAATTCCAGTGCAATTTCGGGGCAGAGATTTGGCACCGAAAATTTTGTCGGTGGAGCCAGTGCACGCACTAACACCAATAGCGGAAACGTCAAAACCACGATTAAAACAACACAAAATGGAAAAGAAAAAAAATCGAAAATCAGCGACCGGACAATCGGTAGCGGTAAATAAGCCTTATTTGATTAAATTTTCTGTATATTTAATTTGCTCTATTTATTTACGTTAATTTAAGATTGAACTACGTTAACTGCGGTGTTTTAATGAGCAAGAAACATGTTGCCTCACTGGCACAATTGTACGAGAATGCATCTAATAATACAGAAAGTTATCACGACAGCCGAACTAAAAAATATTGCTTATGTTGACCTGCTGTAAATGATGGCAACGAGTATCATACCAGTCAGGTGAAAATTGAGGTGAATCGGTTTATTACGTGACCAGCCAGCGTCGTGAAGACCCAAATTTGTCCGAATGCCGACCCACATTATGCTAGATGGAAATATACCTTCGCAAGCAAACCGATTCAAATCTAATGCACACGGGAAAAGTGGATATACAATCGGTTGTAAGTATATGGCATTTAATTGCTTTTGTGAATGGGTAAAACAGATAGACCGTATGAACACAAATTAATATTTGCAGAAAAATTCGAGGCACAGGTTTTAATGAAGTCCACTCCATTAAATTAAGAAACTATAGTAAGTCCTTTGCGGTTGGAGCTCGAACATACGTACATACGGCACGGCACCGCCCCGGACAAGTGTCAATGCCTGCTGAATTGGTGTCCGTGCACGGAGCTGAACCGGCACTGAAACGGATCGGATAGGTGTAAATAGTGCTTTATTCTCCCATATATTTTACGTGTACGCATTCATATCTATCCGGCGCAGTACCTGTGTCGGAAAGTGTGGATACGTACAGATGAAGTATATGGGTATAGTGCTGGGTATTCCGATGGGGGCCAAATATTGAACTCACGCTTAATAAAAATCCAAAGAGTATTATATTTTCGGAAAAGTTTTTGAAGAAGTCAAGAACTATTTTAAGATCGACGGATTAATTGTGAATTCTATTAGAATATTAAGAATTCTATTAGCAAGCAATATTTTAAAATCTTGACTGCCTTCTTCTTCTTCTAGTTCTGGTTATTTTTCGTCGGTCTATTTCCGCTACGAGGCCAAATACCGACGCCAGAAAGGTGACGACTCCCATCTGGACTAGATATCATCCATCAACTTATGGACCGGGGACCAACAGCATTACTTCCCTTCCGAAGGAAGGCGTAACCTTCAGATTTTTCTCACCTCAGAAAACTCAACGACCTCGACTGGGATTGAACCCAGACCAAGTGGGGTGAGTGGCGGTCACGTCTACCACCCACCCAACCATCGGCGCCGTCATCCTGAATGTCAAATTCATGATTGTATAAAAAATGAGGGTTATTGAAATGAGCTCACAGGACGGCGCATGTATTTTGTAGAACTCCTATGTATCAATTTAGAAGTATAGTGTCTTCGACAAAGCTCTTGAGCACGTCGAGGGCTACCGGTGGTAAACTAATTAATTTTGAATTCGTTCACTAACAATATTGAAATTTTCAGTACATGTTAGAGCATGCTTTATCTCACAATCCTGAGTACATGGTGGTTTAGACGAATAGTATCTCAAACAAAGTTCTTGATTAGATTAATTTTGGACTCAGGCGCTAGCTGGCGTATGAAATCTTTTAAATTCCTATTTCTCAAGATCATGGTTGTTCAAAAAAGCGGTTTCATGAACAAAATTCAGAACGAGATACAGAATTTTCTGACTAGTAATTTACTTTTTCATCCGAAGTTCCATTACTTGGTAGATCAATGTATCCCGAACTCTAGTCGTTTGAGATTGCGTGCTAAAACAAAAAAGTTGGATTGAGAACTGTCTACAGAAGGAAAGATCAATCTAAAACAATCCCCCAAAGTGGTAGTATTGAACGCCAAAACTCCTAGTACATGTGAGAAAACGCTTCATCTGAAAAGTCTAATTTCTTAGGAGGGTAGTTTGTTTGTTAAAGCCCCTAGCAGAACATTAGCAATCCAGTAGTCAGATTCATTCGGTGTTCTCTAACTAGGTCTAATAAAAATTGTTTTAATCCACCTAGTGAGGCAATTGTACCTTTCTGATTCTCATTTAAGTCTTCAAAATGTTGAGCAAGCACATTTGGAATCAACCCCTAGACCATCTCTCGATATTGCTCGTCAGTGATATTAACGTTGGCTCCAGCATCATTATTGACAAAAACTGAGCCCAGGATACCATTCTCGTATGAACTGCACCACACAGACACTATTTTGGCATGAAATAGGATCTCTAGGATCTGCTCCGAATACTCATCACAACGAATAGGCAGTCTTGTTTGTTTACAATCATTTAATCAAACATGAGCCACGCCCGAAAAGATAATTCTTTGGCAGCAATCTGCGATAACTTTACGTTTACGTTTAAAAGGCACCCTTTACAAGTGCACGACTGGCACGAACCTGTTGAGCAACAAGTTGACGCTGACACACTGTAATGCCGGAAGAAGGCGACTGCAGGTAAACGGTACAAGAAGACGACTGCAAGTCAACGGTAATGGACATAACCCTGAATCACTGTGACACCAACTGTTGTGGCAGTCTACGACAGAAACTATGTGCGATGTCGTATTGATCGCAGAGCCTTATCAAGTCCCCCTGACAACGGTAACTAGGTAGCGGATAAATCAGAAACGGCTGTGATACAAGTTATGGGCAGATTCCACTTTCAAGAAGTGGTAAAACGCTCATATGAGGGCTTCGTGATCGCCAAAATCAATGGCGTCTTCGTGTGTAGCTGTTACGCTCCTCTAAGGTGGAAAGTAGAGCAGTTCAGCCTAATGCTGGAGCAGTTAACCGAGCAGTTGATCGGTCGGAAGCCGGTACTCATGACTTCAACGCCGTACATGCCCATGGTCTGTGGAATGGGACAGTAGAGTAACCAACACAAGAGGGTGTATCCTGCAGGAAACTCTAGCGAAGTTAGACGTACGATTGTGCAATGAAGGTTCTGTTAGCACTTTTCGGAGAGACGGGAGAGAGTCTATCATCGACGTCACATTCTGTAGTCTTACATTAACGGCGGACATGGATTGGAGAGTATGCGAAACGTATCCGCATAGTGACCACCAGGCGATTCGCTACCCTGTCGGTCAACGGAACCCTGCTGCAGTATGGAGAAGGAAGTCCGGTGAACGAAAGTGGAGGACGAAAGCCTTCAACAAAGACCTCTACGTTGAGGCAGCTCGGCCGAACGGCGGGACCGAGAACGTGGATGCGGCTGACCTAACAAGAAGGATTGTGGCGGCTTGTGACGCCACAATACCGCGAAAGCTGGAACCACGCAACAAACGACGTCCAGCTTACTAGAAGAACGAGACGCTTAGCACGACGCGCTGCTTGTCTCAGAGCCAGAAGGCGGGTTCAGAGAGTGATGTCGGACCCAGATAGAGAAGAGAGCAAGGCAGCGTTTCGGGAAGCTAGGGCCGCTTTAAAACGGGAGATCAGACTTAGCAAGTCAGATTGCCACAAGGAGCTGTGCCAAGAAGTAGACGCCAATCTCTGGGGCGACGCGTATCGAGTCGTGATGGCGAAAATGAAGGGCTCGACGACGCCTGCCGAAATATACCCAATTAAGCTGAAGACAATCGTCGGGTCTTTTCCCGAAGAACGATCCAACTGTCTTGCCACCAACACCGTACGGCGAAGAAGAAGGAACAAACACGGACGATCGGTAACTAATGACGAGCTCGCAGAAGCATCGAAGCGCATGAAATCAAAGAAAGCCCCCGGTCCGGATGGAATACCAAACGTGGTGCTGAAAGCTGCGATCCTAGCATATTCGGACATGTTCAGGATGGGGCTGCAGAAGTGTCTAAATGAAGGCAACTTCCCCGAAATGTGGAAGGTCCAGAAGCTGGTGTTGCTGCCGAAGCCAGGGAAGCCACCGGGCGATCCGGCCTCGTACATGCCCATATGCCTGCTGGATACACTTGGAAAACTCCTGGAAAGGATCGTTCTTAACAGGTTGACGAAATTCATGCTCAAGATGCAGTTCGGATTTCGCAAAAGAACATCGATAGTGTATGCAATTCGGACAGTGCTCGAGAGTGCCGAGAAGGCATCTAAACAGAACCGTAAAAGAGATCGGTAATGCGCGGTGGCCACGGTAGATGTGAAGAATGCATTTAACTGCACCAGCTGAGAAGCCATCGCTGCAGCGCCAGATCCTGAAGAGCTACTTCCAGAGCAGAGTGCTGCTGTACGAAACGAGCGAAGGACAGAAGTCGATGTGAGTCACAACGGGCGTTCCTCAGGGCTCCATTCTCGGTCCAACTCTTTGGAACAGGATGTACGATGGAGTCCTAGCACTGCGGTTGCCCAGGAAAGTGAAAATCGTGGGTTTCGCGGACGACGTGTCAGTAACGGTGATGGGTGAAACACTTGAAGAAGAGGAGGTGACGGAGACAATAGACGCGATCGAGAGCTGGATGAACGGGATCAAGCTGCAAATAGCCCACCACAAGACGGAGGTGTTGTTGGTCAGCAAGTGCAAAGCTGTTCAGCGGCTGCAGATCGACGTCGGAGGGCATTGATTGAATCGAAGCGTGCACTGAAGCAATTAGGAGTAATAATCGATGACAGGTTGAGCTTTAACAACCACGTCGACTAAGCCTGCGAAAAGTCGGCAAAGGCAACGAAAGCAATAGCAAAACCAAACATCGACGGCCCGAGAAGCAGCACGAGACGTCTGCTATCTACTGTTTCGTCATCGATTCTCCGATATTGGATTCCTGCCTGGGGTGCTGCGCTGAAAACCAACCGTGAAAAGCTGAACCGTGAAAAGTTGAACAGGAAATTCCGTCTGATGGCCATACGAGTCGCGAGTGCCTACAGAACAATATCGTCGGAGGCAGTATGCGTTATCGCTGGGATGATCCCCATCTGCATCACCCTGGCGGAGGACGTGGAATGCTACCAGCGGAGAAACGCACGTAACGCAAGGAGATTGGTCCGAGCGGACTAGTTGACTAAATGGCAGCAGGAGTGGGACAACGAGGAGAAAGAAAGGTGGACCCACTGACATTCCAAATGTGTCCGCTTGGGAGCATAGGAAGCATGGAGAGGTGAACTTCCATTTGACGCAGTTTTTGTCCGGGCACGGTTGCTTCCGGAAGTACTTGCATCGGTTTGGACATGCTTCGTCACCCCTTTGCCCGGAGTGTGCGACCGTGCAGGAGACACCGGAACACGTGGTTTCCGAATGCCCTAGGTTCGAAGAAGCTCGTAGGGGTATATATGGTGTGACAGTTGACAATATTGGGTTTCGAGAGAAATTCCGCCGTCGGAGAACTCTCCGACTGTGTAGACTAGGCCCACCGCCGGGAACCAGTTGAGTAATACGTGACGTAGCACAGAGTTTGGGTCGTCGGGGTGCCTGTGAACCGGACGTCAAGCTTCACCAGAATTGCTGGACCGACCTCGACACCCTCCCGGGTAGCTCGTCAGTAGGCTAGATCCACCACCGGGAATCAGACCGAGTAGACTGCGTCGCACAGCTAGCAATTGGTCGTTGGGGCGCTGGTGAACCAGAAGCTACGCTCCGCCCGGAATCGCCGAATAGACCTCAGCAACTATTGGCTGGCCCGTCAAGTAGGCTAGATCCACCGCCGGGGACTAGATCGAGCAGATCGGGACTTCGCGGAGCACTAAATGGCTCACGGAAACGAACATCGGTATCAGGAGAAATCTACCACTCGGTTTCAGGAGAGCCTCCCTCGCCGGGGAATTCTTCGTCGGAGTAGGCTAGATCCATTGTCGGGAACTAGACCGAGTAGTTCGCGAACAAGTAAGGGCAGGAGCTGAATGGCTCATCGGAAAAGTAGAGCGAAATGGAACGGGGAACCTGAGGGCTCAAGAAATTGTGGTGCTAAAACCAAAGAAGAATCGGTATCGAACTTCCTTCGACGGGGAACTCTCCGTCGGCGTAAGCTAGATTGACAGCTAGACTGAGTAGACCGCGACTAGACACCACTAGTCGCGGGTCGTCGGGGCACTAACGACCCGGATGCCTTGTTCCACCGGAATCGCCGAACTGACCTCGACACCTGGCTGGTTAGCTCGGTTTCGGGAGAACTTCTCTCGCCGGGGAATTCTCCGTCGGAGTAGGCTAAGTCCACCGTCGGGGACTAGATCGAGTAGTACATAAACAAGTCGGGAGCTTTACGAGTAAATGGCACTGAATTATAGGAGAACTCCCTTCTGTTCTGTGCGGTGTTAACTGGCACAAGGGAGTCGAGTCATGGTGCTGAATGGCATAAGGGAGCCCAAGGGCTTGGTGAATTAGACAATCTGAAGTTTTCCGCCCAGATTGTCTTCGTAGGAGTAAAGCACTAAGTCTCGACTTACAGCCAGCTCTCCAACTGCCATGCAGAAATTGGCAGCCTGTGTGGATGGTGGTGTGTCGAGGAGTGGGGCTGTAACCCTACTGAAGGAACTAACAACTAAGTAGTAAAATTAGAGTGGGTGCTATGCACATAAAAATTCCCTCCCCGAAGTAATGCCGTAAGGTAGTGCCGGGGAGAAATCAGGTTTTGGGCAAGAGCAATTGTTTTTAGCGGGTCGGGTGATGGCAGCTCAAACCCGTTCCGAAACATTTGGGTTTTTGTACATTTTTTTCCCGTCTCACGGTTTTCTTGAAACTTTTTAATGCCCTCTAAATTTTTTTTAAAAAAGCATACACACACACGAGTGCAATCACTATCGAGGCGTAACGGTTCTCAATGCAACTTACAAGGTACTGTCCCGTATTCTATTTAACAGACAGACCCCCAGCTTCTTTGGTCGGCAAATACCAAAACCGGTTTCGAGATGAACGACGAACAATATGTTTAAGACAAATTATGGGTAAATTGCGGGAAAATAACTTGCGGACTCACCATCTATTTGTGGACTTGAATTCCGCGTACGATTCAGTGAAACGAAATGAATTGTGGAAGATAATAGACATCCGACTGCTTTGTGACGTAAGATAGATTCAAGCAGTGTTGATGCACTCTCTAATCTATTGTTCAACACAGAGTTAAAAATAATCGAAGCTCTTTTTTGACGGCTGAAAATGAACCTGTTGCGACTCGCAGTGAATAGAAAAAAATATTCATTCAAATATCCATGATATTCATTCAGTTGAATATCGTACAATATATTCATTTCACTAATTATATAGGAAAATGTTTTCAAATGCCGGAAAAGTATATGAAACAACAATCATCATCGCTTACATTGTGCCAGGGCATACTTTGATGCGTTTGATTCGTTGCTGCACGGCCGCTTCGTGTAATAATCGGAGACGAATGAAAATCTGCATGGATGAATGGGCGGTTTATTCGTTTGACGTTTTCAGCTGCGTCACTGAATATTGAAAATGAATGCGGCTGAATTTGATCAATTTTCATTCAATGAATTTGAATATTTTTAACTCTGGTTCAACATAGTGCTTGAAGGTGCGATACAAAGATTTAGTGTGTAAAGAAAAACATGTATGTCTTCCAAAAAGGAGGAAAGTATATGATATCAGGGAGTGAATGAGGTACAAGGTTTTCGACGATTTCGTATGATGTAGTCTACGCACTTGCTTTACATAAATCGCTGATCATGTCATAGACTATCGAGTTCACGGTGTTTAAGAAAAAATGCGCTCAATACTCGGCGACACAATAGAGAATGGTACAGACACCATTCTGGCCGAAAATTTTGGAACGGACCCCTATATTGAAACGTTACAATCTCACTTTTAAAGGGATATTTTAATAAAATTAGCACTAGCACTAACAGAGCCGAAGATATTGATGAATCGTAACAGTCGGGATTTGTTACGAACATCTTCGAGTTGCTACTAGACCATGGAATAAAACGGTTGTGAAGGACAGAATAGCGGTCGTACTTCTTTATCGGTTTCTTTCAAATGATACTAGTTCATGTTCTAGTGTTTTGAACTTTATTCCAGCCGATTAATGTTTCTCATAAAACATTGAACAAATAACTAAAATAAGAGCAGAAAATGTCCCAGTCGGAACAAATTCGAGTACAGCATTTACTGCCCATAATCGCAAGTCAGTCCCATGTTCTAAAGGGATCTCTAACTATATGGGACTGACTTCCAATTACAGGCAGTTTAGCTCTAATACTTTAGTGGAGTTACGTCACTTCCGGTTGCCTGTATTCAATAAAATGCCAAATTAGCTGATACAGACCGTAATTTCTTTTAAACTGGTTTCAAAATCAAAATTCACTACCAATTTCTCCAGCCGTCCAGCACTTTAATTTCTTGTTTGTCGTTGTTGGCGAAGCAACACCAGCTCGAGAACATGGTAATTTAGTTAGGCTTTAAGAAACAAATTCGTCATCAGCCTTCCGCAGCTCATTATAGCAATCGATTCGATTATTTGTCGGTTTGCATCGTAACAGTTTCTGCGAGCTTCGACAGGAAATTAATTTACGAATTGTGCGCAACGATAGCCCATTGTGGTCCGCAGGTAGGCACAAAAATTCAACATTGCGTCAAGTAAAGATATGGATAGGTGTGAATTGCTGGAAATGAGAAAAATTATCAAAGATCGGCTTTCATTGTCATGTTATTCGCGCCTACTTACCTGAACTCCCTCATCATGTTATCAATCCTGAACCATCTCCGGAAAGGTATTGAATATTCATTGACAAAATTAGGATATCAGTTTATTGCCAGGGAGCCACACTGTGGCTAAGCATCCACGAGCAGTATCCTGAAAAATTGTAACATTTGCGAGATTCGAAATAACTTATGCCCGCTGTTGTCCAGCAACAGCATCAGCATTACCTACCTCCTTATTCTGTTTAGTTTCCATATTGCAGAAGCGACCGGATGATCGGTCTGTTTGTGGGGAGAAAAACTTTTTTCCGCTTGTAAATAGCAAAAAGTGAATATACATTCCACTAAACAGCACGGGAAAGTTAAATGTTGAAAAAGTGCAAAACATCAGCTGTTAAATGACAGCTCGGGCAACTACACGCACACATTCAAGTCTGCACTCGATTTGCATTGGAGTGTTCCATTGGCACCGTTCCAGTGCAAAACACTGGCGCGGTGTCAGTGCCATCAATCGAAAACCCTATGAGTGAGTGAAAGTGGATATAATGAGTACTAGAAAAAATATTGCAGTGAAAATAATTCGTATAGTTGAGTTAAAAAAGTGTTAAAGGCATCGAATTCATGCGAGCGATCATTGATTAGCAGTGATCGAATGATAAACACTAATGGATCTTACACCTGGACTAGGTTCTTCATAATTTAAAGGTAACTAAAGCAAAGCTTAAATTGTGGAGGAAGCTAGAGTTTAAATTAAATTTTGTGCGAATTCCAAAATATTCTTAAATTATTGAAAATTCTATATTTCTTTCATAATTGGTGGACATACGTCGTAACTGTTCTGGAAAGCATGCTTCGCTCGTTTTTCGGTAATAGGGTAGACGTGCTTTTATTCACCTCATTAGTCACGTTGTCACACTATTTCGCTGATAACTCGGATTACACTGATTGCATTGCGCTTAAATAGGTATCAATATTTTTGCTTCGTTCTTAAGAAGCAGATCAATAGAAGATCTAACTTGAATAATGTAAAATACTAGCGTTGGAGCGAAGCGAAAAGTCGAGTACAACGCACCCTTATTCATCCTACCATTTGAGCTAATGCATTGAATAGAGATAACAGAAACTACTCTAACTAATGTGTTCAAATGGGTGGGATGAATAGAGTTATTAAGATGAATTAGGGCACAGTAACCCTATTTTTCATACGTTTTCCAATATGAATGTTTTTGGGGTTATCGAGAATTTCTATTTCAAAGCCTATTAAAAATTCTGTAAGGACAATAGCAAATATGCAGGGGAAACTAAACAACATTGAAACGCGTGGTCTTTTCCCACATACGTTCATCTCCATCGAGCAGAGTTAAGTCAGCGAACCAACAGCTCTCAACCAACTTTTCGACATAACATTAATCTGATCCCTCTCGAGGGACAAACTCGAACACGTTTAAACACGTAACTCTCCACAACTTTTAACCAAACTGTTCCAGTAGACAACACAGCACAACAAAACACCCCCGTTGAGAGCGAAACTGCACACCACTCAGCCTAATAGGAAAATTACACCCCAACTCGCTCGAATGCAAATAAAAATGAATGAAAACTCTCCATCATCATTCAGTATTTATGAAAGAGACACTCTCCATCTTTTCCCCACACACACACACACATAAGGCGGGTGCCCAGACCGGCCACGATCCCGATTTGGTTCGCCGTTGCTCTGCTTCGCTAAGCTTTTTATCGCCTTCAAAACCACTGGACGATATTTTGGGTACTACTAAGTTGGCTACTCGAAAGTTGAAACTATTCCATAGCCTGACCGAGCTGCCACGTTTTAAATCCCCTGCATGCCATCCGTCGTCGTCGGTGGGTCGGTCAACCGGTGCCTGAAACAATGTCAACACATGGCGAGTGCTGTGTTGTGTGTTGGATTATGGGATGGGATAACTGTGTGGCTTAGTTTTTTTTTTTTCATTTTAGTTGAGTTGGAGGATTTTTGAAATGTAGAAATGTACCTAAGCTATTTTGAATTATCACAGGAAGTCAAATATCGTTCAAATGTGTTACTAGTTAGAGAGTCGCTTCGATGACAGGACAGACATGCGACCTGGAAGTACAGCAGTGTATCAGTCAGAGACATCCAAGTAGGCAACTGGCAAGATGAATGAATCAATATCTCTGCTCGTTTTCCTCTGTCAGGCGGTAGACTGAAATACGAGCGATGGGAAATCCGGGTTTTCAATAATTCATATTCAAATTATGAGAAGAAAAAAAATTCATACAAATCCATTCAGAACTTGATTGACATTCCACACGGTTTAACGACGACAGATAGCATCACTTTGCTTGCTTTCGATTTCGTGTTATCGTTTTCTTGTGGGTGAATGGATTATGCTCCAAACGTTTGAAATTCAAACGAAATGTGGAAAATTGCGGAGCGCCTGCCACAACACTACAAGCTGCGTGAGAACTAGAAACCGATGAGTAAAGATAGAAAATAATAATAAAAAATACTAGATTACAACACTGCAAGATTACAAAATTTCGAGAGCACAAAATTACAAAATTCATTATCACAAAATTACTAAATTACGAAACTACGAAATTACAAAATCATAAAATCGCAAAATTATAAAATTGCCAAATCATTATATTAAAAAATTAAAAAGGATTAAAAAGTGAGGATCGCAAAGTTTAAAAATTTGAAGAATTCACAATGATGAAAAAAAATTAAAATGGAATGAAAATTAAAAAATTAAAGGACTAGAAATAAGTTAAGAATTATAAAACTGATATGTTAAAAAATAAAGGAATTAATAGGTCACCAATTTTTTTAATGGTGTAATAATTTAAAAAATAAAACTGAAAATTTAAAAAAAATGTGGAAGTTCAAACTAGGACTAAAACAATAAAATTAATTAAAAAACTAAATTAAGAAGTTAAAAATTAATGAAATTTCAAAAAATAAAAATAAAAATTTGATGGTTCACAAAATGAAAAACAAATTAAGAGATTGATAAACCCCGAAAAATTTAGATCGGCAACCAACCAAATTAAAAGATTATTGAATTGTGAGTCCTAAAAATATAAAAATTTAACATTTAAAAAAATCAAAACTATCAAATTAAAAATAGAAAAATAAAGCACTAAAAAAAGAAAATTAGTTGGGGGCCCCGGACTATAAGGACTGTGGGGGTAATTCGAACATCCTTGATTTCTCTGAAAATCGACTTTCTGACTGTCGTACATATTAGTGGAACCGCTATTCTAAACCATTAATTTTAAGCGCTAAATTTAATTCTTTGTTTTTTATTAGAAAGGAGATATGTGTTTCATTTTATTGTTATCCTCAAAACAAAAATCACTATAATGGTAAAATCGTGATTAATGCAACAAATAAAAGTGAAAAAAAACAAATCTTGAGGCTCCTCTTTAGGGGAATGATTTTTCTTTGTTTGAAAACATTTTCAAGAGGCCAAACACTTTTGTGTGAAATGAGCCTACCGGGTTATTCGGACCCCCTATTCCATCAACCACCGTTCAGCGGCTTGCGGCTGCGCACACCATTGCATAAGCCGCAGCAAAGAAAATACATGATGCGCCAATCGACAACTGTTACTAACCAGATTAAGTTATTGTAACGCAATTTATTTTTTTTTCTTGTTAATATTTCATAGGCAAACGTAATTCCATTGTAAAAAATTAAAGGAAAATGACATTCTGAATTGCCCGGTAGGGAGGTCCGAATTACTCCTACATTGTAAAAGAATGGAAAAACGTAGAGGTTTGCGAATCGTCGCCTAGCGCTGCCATGGAGGGGTGCAAATGAATCTTTTATGGCACCCAAATGTAGCTGAGATTTCTAACTAACAATTAGGACTTTTGCCCGGTATTTTTTTCACTTCTATCCACCTAAAAGGGCGAATAATCCCGGTTTATCTTATTTCAATATTAAGTAATTGAAAAATTAAATAGCAAAACTATTAAAATTAACAAAAAATAAAATATGCTCTGAAAAATCTTTGAATTTGGATATTTTAAAGTTAAAAAACTCAAAAACTAAACAATTAGAAAGTTAAAACGAAGCATTTAAAAAATTAAATAATCAAAAAATTTACACTTAAAAAACAAATTGAAAATTATAAAATTGAGAAATTAAGAACTATGAAATCAAAAAAACCAACAAAAAATGAACAGAACGAGGGATAAAAATACTATTGCGTTGAAGAACTTAAAAATTAATTTATTGACAAATTAGAAATTTAAAAAATTTTGGAGCAAGAAATTTAAAATTTAATTGCAAAATTAAATGGTCCAAAAATTTAAATAATTAGGAATTTAAAAATTAATAACTGAAACAAAAAACAGAAAATTTTAAAAAATTTAAGGCTCAATTCAAATTTGAATATAAGGATGATAAATTGGGTAATTGAAAAATCAGGAAATAAAAAAAATAAGAAAATAAAAAAAAATCATTGAAAATAATTCATAAACTTAAAATATAGATAATTAAAAACATAAACTGAAAATTGATTTAGGAAATTAAGTAATTCAAAAATATAACATTTAGAAAATAATTTTTGAAATTATTGAAATAATTATTGAAAATTATTAGAAATAAATTGAAAAGCTAGGAAAATAAAAATAAAAGAATTAGAAATAAAAAAATGTGAAATTAAAGAAATAAAAAAAAACTAAAAAGATTAAGGAAAAAACAAAAAAAAATCAAAGAATCAGAAAAATAAAGATATGAAACATAAAAAAATGCGGATTCAAAATTAGAAAATTAACATGTTTAAAAAATAAATAAAGACATTTAAAAATTGGAAAAATGCAAGAATTTAAAATTTCAATTTAACAAAATAAAAAGTAAATAAATAAACAGTCCGAAAATAAGAAATTAAAAATAAAAATAAGATTAAATGATTAAAAAATTGGAAACTATAACGATAATGAGTTAAAAAATTCGTGATTTAAAATATTTCAGTAATACCAAATCTAAGAATTACAAAATCCTAAAAGGTATTGAAAAATAAAAAAAATTAAGATAAATAAATTCAAAATTAGAGAATTAAAATTTTAAAGAATTAAAAAATGTAAAAAATGCAGAATCTGAGAATTGAAAAATTCATGAAAGTAAAGGATTAGAAAACAAAAAAATCGAACAATAAAAATTCAGCAATTAAAGCAAAATTAGAGCATTTTAAAATTTAAGAATTTGAAGATTTTTCAAATAATTGAAAAATTAAAATATTTAAGGATTAAAAATTAGAAAATTATTAAATTAAAGCGATTAAAAGATAATAACCGATAAGATAATAATGAAATAAACGATTTTTAAAATTTATACAAATAATTAAGAAAAATAAAACCCTTAAAAATTAAAAATTTAAAATTTTAGGATCTAAAAATTTTAAAAAATTCAATAAAAATAAGGAATTCAAAAATTTGAGAATCTAAAGCTTTAGAAATAAAAAAATCAAAATAATTGAAAAAAGGTGAGTCTAAAAACATTTCAAAATTTAAACGAATGAAAGATTTAGATATTCAAGAGGCGAAAATTAAGAAATTAGTGAAATTAAAATACAGAAAATTAAAAATTTCTGGTTCCAAAATTGATTAAATTGAATAATTAAAAACAAAAAAATAGAAAAGCTGAAAGCTTAAATAACTAATGACAAAGAAATTAAAAAATGTAACAAGATAAAAGGAAAGGACGTTCAATAATTAAAGCACTAAATTAAACAGTGAAGAAATAAAAAAATAAAAAAAATTAATCAAAACGCTAAAAAAATATAAAAATTATAATCCTGCTGAAATAAATAATCAAGGTATTAAAATTTTTAGAGATTCGAAATAAGCGGCCCTATTCTGCGCGGCGTATGACGTGAGACGACTAATCTCACCTCACTCTAAGTGACTTGTCTCACCCAATTCTGAAGAGTCACTTCGGGTGACGTGAGACGCCCATTTAATCGCAATGGTGAATCTCACCTCACTCGAGTCGACTCTCAGAATAGGGTGAAAAAAGTCAAGTAAAGTGAGGTGAGTTTAGTCACCTCACGTCACACGCCGCGCAGAATAAGGCCGAAGGAAAATTGAGATATTAAAAAGGAAAGAAACGAATGAAATTTAAAAATTATGAAAAATTGGACTAGGGCAAATATACGCAATCTTTTGAAACATTAGTTGAACACCACATATAATGCGCAGTGCGCAACAGCAAGAAAACGATGCTACCAAAAATATCTTGTTTGGCCAACAATGTGTAGTTGTAGACTGAAAAGCGAAAATTTTCTTCCATTTGTCATCCAATATCAGAAGAATGTCTTTGGAAGACATGGTTGCCGTCTCCAAAACAGCATCAAAATGATTTTTTCTTTGTACTGAGTATCCGCAAACTGAATTCAAAGAAATCTTCGCTTTTAAGTAAACTGTAGTGATGTCGTCCTAACTGGCGCAGCCTTAATTAACAAAACTGTTTTCAGGAATACCGAGTCACTTATGAAAAATTGAATGCAAATTTTCTCTCGATGTTGCTGCCCTTAGAGAAAAAAAACGTCCAAATTTACGTTTCAGTTTAAGCTTTCTTTTTGGCTAAAAATAGTGATTTGCACAATCATTCGAATTTTTAACAAAAAGAAACCTTCCGATAGAAATGAAAACTCCCATCACACCGCTAGGTGCTTGCGCGATAGAGGAACCACCCCCACCCCCCCTTGCATCCTGTTCGATGCCCGGAAAATTTATTTTATTTTCAATAATTAAAACCGCGATAGTCATAAATTACGATAACCCGATTTTTGCCAACGCAAGAATGTTTGGATGGGTGAGTGGCGGGACGAAAAAGGGCCCAGGGCAAACACAAAAGTGGACACGAGAATTTTTTCAATTTTTTATAATGTAATTTTGTGCGAAATTAAGTTGCCCTCGTGAGCACATTTTCGTATTTGTGCTCGCTCACCGTGGATTGTAAAGGACGATCGATGGGGGTGGGGTAGGCTTCCAAAAACACAAAAACACGAATGGATCGCACCGGGCAGGCGTGATATCGCCAATAAAATATGTATTAATTTATAGCGACCTGATTTATTTACCGGCCCTCTCGAGCGGAACACAAATTAACATATTTCTGGTTTGGTGTAATAATTTGGTCTACTTGTGTTCTTTTTTTGGTACTGTCTTTTCGTCTAGTAGGAAGTCAATCGAAAGTGGTGTCTTTCATTGTAGTATAGAGGTGTCCAAGTAGTACAATTTATGCTGTTTGATGGCTGTAAAATTTAAAACTGATCAATTGCAAGGTGTTTGAGCCTTTTAGAATTTGCTCGAGAAAAGCACCCAGAGTTTATGTTTGCATATTTAAAGCCCGTGAAATTCCGACAATAAATCTATCAAAGTTCTCGGCATTCGGCTGACCAGAGGAATTAAACACATGTCCGATTCCACTAAACCACATTCGTTCGAAAAAACGATCCATCGTAATACATTATATAGCTGAGACAGGAGCATGTTTTAAGCAGCAAGATCTACCCCTTTTTGTTAACGCCGCTGATATGTAAAGCAGGGAAGTATTCTAAGATCTTAAATATTTATCATGCTCGTTAACGTCTCAATATGAGACGGCTATCGCGTAATCATTAGATGGAATAGAACATAATTTTTTCCCTACGAAACAAACCACTAAGTTTCTAACTCGAAAAACCAACGCATCATTACGTCGCAATGAAAAATCATAGATATTCGATTTTCCGATCCAACGATTACCGGGCACACAGCGATTTGTCTTCCATTCCTGTGCCCTGTCCTGCCCTGCCCATCCTGATCTGACCAACACAGTGGCCATTCATCTACATCCCACAAAACAGCAGCAAATTGGCTTCCCCACAACATGTCGCTCTGTGTCCCCTACCCTCTTTTCTGCTATCACTTCCTCACCGTCAAAATTGGTTCCAGATCCTGGATGGAAACAGGCAGCATTCAGCACACACACACACGCAGGATGTAGTACTCAGGTCAGGCAATTCTGATCCGAAGACACATCTGCCTATCTGTAGTCGGAGCGAGTTCTAGTTCGCGATGCCAACACTGCCCGTACAAAAATAGCAAACAAATAAGGATTTTTCTTACCACCAGTCAAAAAGGTCTTAACTGAGGTACCGACTGTGTGTGTGTGATGTAAGTGTGTATAGAACAGGACAGGCTTGCAGTCAAGGAACCGTAAAATCACCGAAACATTAAGAAACTCATCTTAGATCGTCGCTGAGAAGGCAGAAAAGGCACCAAAGGAAAATCGAGAGGGAGGATTACGCTTTTTACGCTCCGGTGTGTCTTTTGCGCCTAATTTTCGACGAGTTTTGGTGTGCCGACATCACTGCAATATCGTTCGGTTGCTGAGACCGAAGAAAGATTTACGGGTTTGCGACTGCCTTTCTTTTCCACTTCGGGTTAGGGTGGCCTACCGAGGTGGAAAAGTAGGCTTTGCTTTATTGATACCGCTGGTAAATATTGTCATAGTTTGAAGTTGTTAGTGTCAAATAAAACAAGGATAAGATTTTCCACCAGAACAACCCTAACCGAGAGCAAAAATAAATATAAAAGAACAGGCCACTTACCCGTCGTCTCAGTTGACCAAATATTCCTAGTCATCCTTTTATTATTAGTACAGAACGAAGACCGGTGAGAAGTTGCGCCTTCTGAATTTTCCGGAACAGCGTGCATGCAATATCGGAGACAATTGACCAAAGCGAATAAGGGACCAAATCCCGAAAGGCACACGCTTCAGAGATTTCTTCTTCGCAAAGACAAGATAAATGCGGTCATCCTTCGGTATCAGCAACCCGAACAGAGGAGGAAAAGGACTGGACTGGACGACGATGGCGACGACGAGGTGAGAACAGGAAGGCCTATAAATAACTAAGAATCTTACACCAAACAGCTGTGATGGAAAGAGGGAAAACTTTACCTTATGCATAGGCTTGAGCGAATTGCGGAAAACCCCTTGCCCGATTGCGGATCCGGAACCGTACACACCATATATGTGCTGACACATTCCGGAAGGATAATGTCGAGAAAGCTGTTTCTTGTGCTTTGCCTGTTTTGAGTCGAGGATGGAAGGCGGAGGAAGGGTGCAAATCGGAAAAAGGATCCGGACCGGTGAGGATCTTTCGGTTTTAATTAAATTTCGGTAGGTACCAACGAGCAGAGGTTTCTTTTTGCTTTGGCGAACTGTTTCCGGAGTATTTGGGTTCGGTTGGTATATTGTCTTCCAACCGGTAAAAGCGACATTCATAATTCATTCTATTGCGAGTGGTTTGCATTGTCAGCTTTATGTACGTAGCCTCGGTTACGGTCGCCAAGTGGAGCTTGTTGTTTTGGTAATAAATTCCGGTTAAGCTGGTTAAGTTTTCACATAGCATTCATTATCACCTGTAGGTGATTTGCTATCTAAGTGAGGCTGTTGAAAGCGATTAAAAAAGAGACGATCTCGAATCATAGTTGTTTCGGGCGGTTGACATAAGTGTTGTAGCCGAATCTCTCGGAAGCCGGCTACCCAGAATTAATAGCTGGGTTGTTTTTATCCTCCTGACAAGCTCTTGATGGTGCAACAGTACCTCAAGGTCTGGATTTCAGAATGATTTGGAGAAAACAATATATTCTGTTCATTGAATACTGTGAAGTCCGAATTGGACCTAGGTTTATTAATTCTAGCTAGAAGAAAAAGGAACATAAATACCCTGGTGAAGATTCATGACAAGGGAGAAACGTCATATTATGTGTTTCAAGTTAGAGGTATATAGCAGCTGCATCGTCTAAACCGAGAGTAAACCGTGAATACGAGCAGGCCACCCTTAAGATTGTACAAAATTCATTTTTTTATTTTGCTCTCCCACAACTTTCTGATAATAAAAATCAATTGTGCTCGCTTTTGTCTGCCAAATTGTGTTTCTATTTTTAAGATAGCTCCAAATTTTCCCTCTTAGATCTGACGAAAAAATATTTTAAAATTGTAATCTCCTTGTAAAAATAAATTGGCACTGTCAAATAAACGCAAACATGCTAATTATCAAATAAACGAACTGATGTCAAAATTATTATTTTCAAAAGATTTGAGTAGAGTTCAATCGGTTTTAGCTAATTTCAAAAGATACCGAACAATTTATAAAACGATATCGAAAAATCAAGAACATTTAAGATTTAAGTCTTCAGCAGATTACAGAATAGTTTACAAAATTTTGAGACATTTCAATTTTCGTAAAAAATTTCAGAAAGTTCCAGAAATTTATGAAAATTTCAGAATATTTAGAAAGAGATTTCATATTGCTTCTGAAGACTATAGTAGACCGTAGAAGTTGTCAAAAGGCTCCAGAAGAATTCAAAAGACTATAGAAGGAAATTTACAGAAATTTGAAAGGTTTACGAGCATTCGAATTTTATGAAGATTCTAGAAGGCTTCAGAAAGATTCTAGAATTTGGAGTAAAATTTTAGATTATTTAAGACGGTTGCAGGTGGCGTCAGAAGACTTCCAAAGAAGGCAGAAAAATTTAGAAGATTTCAGAAGACTTCAACCGTCAGAAGGTTTCAGAAAATTTTACAATACTTCCTAGCACTTTTAACACCACGCACAGTTAGTAACGCATTAATGCCGAAGCAGTGTACGCTAGAAAAACTCTAGAAAGAGAACTGCGGAGCAGAGTTAAAAATATTCAAACTCATTGAATGAAAATTGATCATATTCAGCCACATTCATTTTCAATATTCACTGACGCAGCTGAAAACGTCAAACGAACAAACCACCCATTCATCCATGCATATTTTCATTCGTCTCCGATTATTACACGAAACGACCATGTAGCAACGAATCAAACACATCAAAGTAGGCCCTGACATAATGTAAGCGATGATGATTGTTGTTTCATATGCTTTACCGGCATTTGAAAACATTTTCCTTGATAATTAGTAAAATGAATATATTGTTCGATATTCAACTGAATGAATAACATGGATATTTGAATGAATATTTTTTCTATTCACCGCGAGTCGCATCAGGTTCATTTTCAGCCGTCAAAATAAAGCTTCGATTATTTGTAACTCTGCTGCGGAGACTCCATTTTGGATCGATTGGATTCGCGTTTAGCTGTCAAGAAACGAGCATTACCTATCCATATAACATTGGACGTGTTGCCATACAATGCCGGGGCATACGTTGCCAAAAATTCTGTTTCTCTCTCCGCAGTTATCTTTCTAGAGTTTTTCTAGTGTGCACGCCAACTGATATGTTCAGTCCACCCCACACTTATGTGCACGACCAGTATGACAAAAGACAGACACCTAGTAAGTAGAAATACACTAGACATACATAAAGATTATCAACTAATTTAATAGTGATTCCCGGAAGAAGGCAAAATAAATGAGCCGAAACCTCGGATAAATAGACAGCCACTGTTTTATTACCACATTGACTGCATGCCGAACAAAATAATATCTATACTTCCTAACATTTCAAAGTTTTTATGACGACTTAAGGAGGTTTCAGAAAGATTCGGAAATTTAAAGAAAATTTAAGAATGTTTAAGATAATTACAGATGGCTTCAGAGGACTACGGAAGACTGCAGGAAACCGTAGAAATTTTCCGAAGGCCGCAAAAGCTTTCTGAACACCTAAGAAGTCTTCAAAAGACTTCACAATCTACAGAAAAAACCAGAAGACTTCAGATGCTATCAAATCAGATCTTAAAAAATTTCAGAAAATTTCAGATAATCTGCGGAAATTTTTAAGATTTTAGAAGATTTCCGTATGACAGCAGAATACCTAAGAAGATTTCAGAGGACTCCAGAAGACCTAAGCCTTCATAAGATTTTAAGGCACTTTAGAAGATTTCAGATATTTTACGAAATCACTAGCATTTCACATTTTTTCTGAAGATTGAAGAAAGATTCAAAATGTCCGAAATTTGAAGAAAATTTAAGAATGTTTCAGATAGTTGTAGATGACTGCGAAACTGCGGAAGACTGCAGGAAAGCATAGCAATTTTCCGAAGATTGCAATAAATTTCAGAAGATACCCAAGTAACAATTGAAGTTTTATAGCATGCTACAAGTGCAATCTAAGTTTTAAAAGTGGTTATAAAACTACCATAAAACCACAATTGTTACTAGGGTATAGAGATATTCAGAAGACTTCAGACGCTTTCAAAAGATTTCAGGAAATTTCAGAAAACTGCAAATAATTACAGAAAATTTGGAAGCTCTTCGAACATAGAGAAGTTGCCAGACGGCTTCAGAAGTGTTCAGAAGACTTCCGAGGTCAGCAAAATTCTTCAGAAGATTTCAGAAGACCCCAGATCACTTCAGTTTTCAGATGATTTCAAAGCACTTCAGAAGATTTCAGGCAGTTTTACAAAACTTAAACATTTCAATTTTTTCTGTTATAAGAAAGTTTTAAAAAAATTGACGAAATTTTAAGAAAATTTAAGTTTTTAAAATAATTTAGAAGTTTTAATTTTTTAGAAAATTTCGGAAAACTGCATATGATTACAGAAAATTTGAAAGATCTTCGAACAAAGAGAAGTTGTCAGAAGGCTTCAGAAGTTTTCAGAAAGCTGCAGACGATTTCAGAAGCTTATAAAAAGTTTTAGGAGATTGCCGAACATTCGAATGTTTTTAACGATTCCTGTCGGCTTCAGAAAGATTCAGGAATTTGAAAATAATATTAGAATATTTAAGTAGATTGCAGATGGCGTCAGAAGTCTTCTGCAGATTTTAGAAGATGTCAGAAGACTTCAGTCATTAAAAGATTTTAGAAGGTTTCCGAAATTTGTAGGAAATTAAAGTATGTTTCAGAAGACTGCAGAAAACCGTGGAAATTTTCTGAAGGCTGCAATAGATTGCAGAAGGCTACAGAAGTTTTCAGAAAACCTAAGAGGATTTCAGAAGGCACCATAAGTTACAGAAAACTTCAGATGCTTTCAAAAGATTTTGCCAAACTTCAGAAAACTGCAGAAGACTTCAAATGATTAGAGAAAATTTGAAAGATTTCCGAACATTCGAATGTTGTTAAAGATTCCAGAAGGCTTTAAAAGGAATCAGGAATTTGAAGAAAATTTCAGAAGATCGTAGATGTCGTCAAAAGTCTCCCGAAGACAGCAGAAGACTCCACAAGACTTCAGCTTTCAGAAGATTTTAGGAGACTTCAGAGGATTTCAGAAAATTTTACAAAGTGCTCGGAAGCTTACAGTTTTATAAGATTTTAGAAAGTTTCAGTTGAAGAATATTTAAAAATACTTAAGAAGATCGCAGATAACTGCAGAAGACTGCAAAAGACCGCAGAAGTTTTGTAAGCTGCAATAGATTTCAAAAGTATACAGATGATTTCAGAAAACTCCAGAATACTTCAGAAGTTTTCAAAAGATTTTAGAAGAATTTGCAAAACTACTGTCGACTTAAGATGCTAACAGAAAATTTTAGAATAAGTTATATCTTTTAAGATGGCTTCAAAGACTTTCAGAAAGTTTTAGAAAAATCCCAAAAATTTCAGAAGCTTGTGGATGATTCTGAAAAAAATTACATTTCCGAACATTTCATTTTTTTTTTTGAGGATTCGGGGAGTTGTACGTCAGAACCTAACTTAAAAAATTCAAAGTTCGGTGTTCCGAATTTCTAACTGGCTGTTCCAAGTTGGTGTCAATTACTGACGAAATAAATTTGAAAAAAACCGATATCCAACTTTTCACAAAACATAGTTACGCAGTTCACAGGATTGGGAAAGTAGATATCAAAAGGAAATTTGATTAATTTTTGTACAGTGGCAAGCTCGTTGGCTTCGCGTGTGGCATCTATAATAATTAACGATTGACGTCGATCACAGTGCAGTGGAAGAGGCGTTTTTTTAAATTAAAGTAGAGATTACGAAAGTTTTTATGATGATAATAAATAGTGTGTTAGAAGGCAGCGGTCCAGATTTCCGGACTAAAAAATGCCGTATCGGAAAAAGTACTTATTCGACGTTTCGGCCGCATGTAATTTTGCGACCTCTCCAAGGTATTAGATTTAATTTCTTTAGAAAAGTAGAATATACGACGCATAAATATATAATCTGTCGTTAAGTTGATAGAAAGCCCAATATAAACTTAAATTCTACTACAGGTTAGAGGCACCCCCCAACCGCTTAGAAGCTTATTTCTATATTATTCACTTAGCTTTTTTTTTTCATAAAAAGAGATGTCGATTCCAACATTTTCAAATAATTGTTTCCTTAACTAAATTTAAACCTTGAACATGGAAACTCGCGGTTCACAAAAATAAACCAAACCACCTTTTTTCTGCGTAAAACATGTTAAATCCTTAATCCATATTAATGACCAGTCTAAATCGAGACCGAAGCATTTACACCAGTAGTGACTGTACTATTATTCGCTGGTCTCTGTGCATTTCCATGGGCGTTTACTGCAGGAGGTGGGTTAGGTGATTGGATTGAACCAGTCAGTTAGCGAGTGACGGGAAGCAGATGATTCGTCAACTCCCGGACTCCTGGTCTTCCTACCCAGGCCCGGTGCCACTAACTAACTCGGTTAGCTTCTTCCGCAAATGCAACAGAGGATTTATGAAAATAATTATACAAATAAATTGTGTTTATAAATTTAATTTTTCTTCCCAAGCGGGGACGACGTCGTCGCCCTCGTCCTCGTCGTCGATGTCGGGAAGCACCCACTCGCCAGACGCTTTGTGATGACTGACAATTTTTTTTCTGTTCATTCTCTCTGTCGTTGCTCGGTGATGATCCAAAATCTCAGCTGGAAGTCGCTCATCATCGTTGAATCTGCCCAATTTTTCCTGCGGGCGTCGCATCGCGTCGGTAGATGGTAGGTAAAAGTGCCTCACCTCCGATGGGCTCGACTTACTGTGACGGACATCTACCGTACGGGGGATATAGGACACTTTAGTATGAAACGATCCGGTGTCTCTATTGACTGCTAGGTACATAGTTGGAGCAGGCTCTAGCTGGCCTGGGAAGTCAAATGAAGTCGGAAGAATAAAACACTTTGTTATCGGCGTTGTCTATGGAGGATGGTTATTTTTTTTGTGTGTGTGTGAAGGCAGGCAGTGCCTCCAGCAGGCGTTTATGAAGTGTTTTGAATATGTTGACTTTGTGCCTCCGGGCGAAGGCTGGCACGGAGAGGTTTTTGTGATGGCTAATGGGGTTGCGCCGGATTTCAACGGTATTAAATAAAGCACCGAAGGGAAGTGGTTTTTGTTGGCGGAAAATTCCTGCGATTTAATCAAGGCTATGCTGATACCGTTGTTGATGAACCATAATGGTGCTCCCATTTTTTTGTGGAGAGTCATGGCCTACTAGCTGTTTGATGACGATGGATACAATTTCGAGTAGTAGAACCTGTCATGTTCAAACCATATTGCATGTTTTCGTGTGCCTAAAGTAAGTTCTTTAGTACAATCGCAACGAACAAATTTAAATTTTATAGCGCTATCAAAATCAACTCCCATTTCGGGCATCTAATCTCCGCTCACGATTCGGAGGAAAACGCATTGCCTTTACTTCGAATTGGCAGTAAACTTTTTCACGCCAATTGTGCTGTTGATTATGCGCCGTGGAAAAAATACAAAGCAGAAGAAAAAAACAAACAAAAATCCTCTCCGTGATTGCGTAAACCGAGAGGATGCTTATGAATAACAATCAGCCTCACTGTATTGCTTTCCTTCTGCTGCGGGGTTGTTTCTTTTCAGTTGTAGGTTTTTATTTCTCGTAACAGGCAGACAAAAAAAGCTATGAACACGGACACAAGACAGCTGTTGCCCCACCAGCCCCGGAACGCAATTACCCCTTAAAAGACTACAAGGACGATGATACCAGACAGACAGCAATTGGACAAAGGATCTTGGAAAAGGTTTTTCTTTAAATTTTCAAATCATAAATTAGCATCTCTGGCCGGGTCGTTGCACAGTGGCTTCAAACTTGAAAAAAACGTCATAATTTGAGTTGTTATAGTATGAACAAATTAATACTGGATCCACAAATAAAATACGTTGAACGGGGAGAGGGGGGGGGGGGTTAAGCTGTTAATCTTAGGGTGTCTTCAATCTAGACAAAATGAGAGAAGATTAAATGCAATCGGATGACACCGATAATAATGGTTGACGTTGATGGCAGAGCAGTGGGAGAGTCGATTTTACGATTTACGATGATGCAGATGACTGTGATGCTGTGTTAAGATACAAAAGCTCGAGCTTCAAGGCCCATAATTCTCGGATCTGGAATGCTTGTCATCCTACATTTCGGATGCATGAAACTCTGCGACTTTTTCAAGGTTTTGAGCTAAAGTACTTTAGAAAAGAGCAATGCACGCCAAAACAGCGTCCAAAATATCGTTGGTCAAAAACTTACGTGTCCACTTAATCTCATCAGTATCCGGCAGAACCGACCTGCAATCGATTGATGCTTAAAAGTGTATGGTATCATCGCTTCCCCAATAAGGGTTGCTCTTCAGAGACACCAGCCACTGAAGAAAGTGCTTCGTAATCCGGTAATCAGGAGTTGAGAATTTCGAATTTGAATGTGTCCTTGAGTACCCTTCGTACAGATTACTTCGTGTTCCTTAGTAAGTTAAATATTATTTCCAGCGGCGAAAGGATCATCGTTTAAACAATTGTAGGTCGTCGACCAAAAGCTATTGTAAATGCTGGAAGCCACATCTTAGCAAAATGTGTTTCAATGTCCAATTCAAACGAATGAACAACTACATGCTCGTGCCATGTATTGGTGGCGAAAATGGATTTTCAACTCACGGAAGTTACCTTTATGCAGTTCCACCATATACGAAATTCCACACAGATTGCGTTAGATTTATTGAGTAAACGTGCTTTGTTGTGCCTAAGAAGTTACACCACTGTAGAATGAAATAAAAACGATTGTTGTTGTCTTAAATATGTTCTAAGTTTCGCTCCTCTTAAAATATTTATATTTCGCTTGGTTTGAACAAATTCACTGAGAAAATTTTAAAGAAGTCTGCTATTTCTCACCATTAAAGACAATGCTGACGATCTCCAGTGTACTTTCTGCTACTGTTCGAGTCAACGCAAAGCGAACGACAAAACAGTTACTTTTATATTGTGTGCCTTGTCTGAAGAACACTTTGATGCTTGGCTGTAGTGATCTGGCGAAATGAGTGAATCGCAGCAGCAAGAAGTTGTGCTGCGGCCAACTGCAGTGGCTTTTGACTTTCTGTTTACGTTTAAGACAGAGTATTCATTTACTGACGGTGATAATGAAGTGCTGATAACGGTCAGCAAATTGGCCCAAACGACACCATCCATTTTGCACATCACACACGGAACTGTGTGTGACAACGCTATAATCAAGATCCCTTTATATTTGGACGATGGGAAAAGCGAAGCTCGACTGCAAGATCTGGCACCACTTATTTGCACAGTGGTCATTAAGATTTTATGCCATATGTAGAGGAGCGGAATCCGTTACGAAGGACACATCTAAGGAACTACTTTTTGATATTTCAAAAAGGTGTTTTTGTGGTGAAAATGTGAAGGGCCCTTCAGAATTATTTGCTTATATCAAGGGCAAACTATTACGTTTCAGCCCCGTGAAAAGACGGCATATTACAAATTAGCCGTTTAAGTAACCCCCGAGGAAAACCCATTCACATAAATAAAGCTGTTCAGATAATATCGACAATTGAAGTAGCTGTATCAAGCACCTCAAAACCAACAGCTAGCACCATCATTGAGGCAGTTCAGACTCGTGAACTGTAACGGTAACAAGGAAGGAGGAACATCTGATTGTGAACACTGAAGCAGCAACCACGGAAGTGTATAATAGCGAAATAAACGACTCTCAAGGCGCAGTTGATGTGGAAAAAACGCGAAATGGCACGTCGCTATGTATGTAAATATTTGTAATACTCACAGCTTCATTTAGCAAAAGCATTGATACAAGTCAAAGGAACAAAGTATACAAAAGAAAATAACAAAAAAAAATTGAAAACTGAGCACTAAAACTGTATGCTTCATCGCCAATTTAACAAAACTCGGATATGCTGCCAGATATAGTACACAGAAATCTTGAATGTAGTTCAATATTGAATTGAAAGTATCTTAAGGTGGAACTAGCGACAAATTCGTGTGATTGCACAGAACTAGTGATAGCTAAAATGAGAGTTGAACCGTTTCTTCCTATCTACAAATTGCCCGCCATATCGGAAATTTCAGGGAAAATTCGACATTCTCGTCTCTCGAACATTCTTTGAAATCGTAAACTTTAACATGACGCTGATATATTCTTATCAATATAAATTGTTGACCACAGTAAATTGTAAGTTGTAAATAAATAACTAAAATCAAACTCGACGATATGCTACACTGTTTCTTGTAACTGGGAACATATTTTTAGGAACTTTAGTTGCTATTGACTTTGTTTTGAAATTTTAGGAACTTTTTGACATGTCTTTTGATTTTAAGTCATCAGAATTAATACATTTATGCATGAATTTAAGTTCCTCCCTAAACAAAACTTTGGCTACAGATTTGTTTATGTTCCGTAATTTTCATTCTACAAGAAATTAAATTAATTTATCAGGATGTGTCATGATTAATTCAACGATATTAAGTTGTGTTTAAAGATAGCAGAGAGTGGAGCTTAAGCGCCTGTCAGTTTCTCTAAAATCTTCGGTTTCAATTTGTCTTTATATAATAATAGTAATTATGGGGCGAATCCTTCAACAATAGAGGGGATTGTCTTTCACCAGAGAGGTGTAAAGTATTGCCGGATACATTTATTTATGATGGAACGTACACTGCGGAAAGTTCACCATTTTGGTTGTCTATTTGGCTCTGAACAGCTTATTCCCTCGTTTTTAAACTATTTCCTAGAGAAATTTCCGCGTCTACAGAATCACTGTAATATCGAAAGATATTGCCAATGCGATTGAATCAATGACATTAAGTTCAAAAGGTGTACAGAGTGGAGCTTAAGCAGCTGTCAATTTCTGTAAGACTATTTCCTTTACCCTATAATGGAGATTTTGAACTAAATTTTCCAACAGCAAAGCATCGTTTGTTCCGTTTTTCATGGCGATTTTGATATCTTTTAGCTACTTCTAATGAACCTGCGGAAATTTGAAAACATGGTTTCATCCAAAGTATTCTTTTTTTGGACTATTTTCGATACGGTTTAGAAGATTGGCCAATTTTTAGAGCAATACTTTAATGGCCAATTCTTTGTCGAATTAAATTCCGTCTCATCTCGTTGTCGATTAGTGGCATCCAATATCAAACCGACCGAACGAGCGAGGCATCGAAACGAAACAATTTAACACCAGATGGAAGAGCATTACTAAAAACAGTGTGAACAATAATTTTGCAAGGGTGAATCCGCATTGAAATCACGCTGCACGTTGATTCGCTTCAACTTTTCAAAGTCACCTCTCGACCGAACACGGGTACTTTTCATTGCCGAAACAAGGTGAGCGCTGCCGTTTCACCGACTCTCTTTCTCTGTGTATGTGTACGTGTGTGTATGTAGTAGGGCGTCTAGCTCATATGGTTACAGATCCGGAACCACCGAAGTGCATTCAATTAGCATCCGTCGCGTGCATTTTTTTCCTCCCTCCTGCTTTTCTTCAGTCGCCATTGAAAGTGCATCCACAACAGGCACATGACGGATGGGAAAAAAAGTGCAACTCTAGGCAAACGCTATCATCTGTATGACGTTCGGCTCGGTGGAAAACATCGCGACTCGAACCGGAATGTGCTGGCTCTTTACAATCAGCGTCAGTTTTGAATCTTTGAAAGGGCGAATGTTCTATGTTTTTTTCCTCTGCTGCTGTTTCGTAAAGCCCTTCTCTGAGGTTGGTGGTGGGTGCAAAGTGGGATACTCTTTCGGTTGGCCGATTTTTTGTGCTTTTACAAAGTTTCTGTAGAAAACCAGAGTCGTATGGTCGAGAATCAGATCTTTGAACTCATCCGCTTAAGCGCCACTCCTGGTTGTTTTTCATTCCGATGTGATCATTTTCCTAATCAAGTTTCTTGAGTTGCTATATATATAAGAAATTGATTTTTTCGTAAATATTTGAATTGAACAAATATCGGAAACTTGTTTCCAGAGAACCGCAAAGTATCCTGCATTCGTCTCTGGTCCGCTCACGCGCGAAACACTGAGAAAAAATATCAGCAAAGTAATTGCAAACGGACACTAGCCAGTCAGTCAAACCGGGCAATAGCATTATCATGAGCACCGACATCGTTCTTTTGATGGCGCTGCAGACCACTCATACGTTGGAAAAACACGAAAATCAGCGAAACCAAAACTGTACCATAAATTTCTGGAACATGCACATCGATGCTGGATCTGCTGGCAATGCTTCGCCAAGGGGTTTGTTGGGGTGGTCCGAATTTTTCTGTCTTCACGATGATAGTGTTTTGTTCGTTTCGTATGAATGAAAATCGAGTTATCTAGGGAGGGACACCCTTGAATCTAGATCCGATAATTCTAGGTATGTTCGAGTGCGAATGGGAATCCTGTCATGTGCTGTATTGGCCAGATTGAAACAGTTCGAGAAGTGTGTACCATTTTGCACTGTTTCTACTTTGGACTGTGTTTTTTTCAGCTCCCACGATAGTATGGGAAATAACTTGAAAAGTGTCAAAATTGCCATTGGAAAAATGAGAGGACATACGATGCTTCCTTTTATAATCGGTTTGACTAATTGACTTTATTCATGGAAGAATTTTAATGTGCAATCTAAAAATTGACGTACTTTGGTTAAATAATATTTTAGGACATTTCGATGAAAACAGCCTTGATTTAGAGAAAGATAATTTTAATCCGTGATGAGTAAGAAATATATAGCTGCTTATGCTCCACTTTCAACAATATCATAACACAAATTAATTCCGACATAGCTTAATTTTCCACTGAATCTAGGACATTTCACTTTGGATAGGTGTAGTACTATTAACATTTTTAACACAAACTGTTCGAAAGCTAGTATCAGGTTGGCACAAACCAGCGCCAGTAATCATTGCACTCGAAAAAGAAAAACCTCCCAATCGGACGCGTACACTCAGTCGCTTCTAATCACACACACACGTCCTCATCGGTGGCCGAGTCAGGTTCGTTGGAAAGAAGTTTCCTGGAAAGCACTCAAGCTAGAGTTTATAAGTTAAAAACTAAAAATCAAGGATACAACAAAATCTTTCTATCGGTCGGGTTGCTCCACGACTCCGACGCGCAGAGGGTTTGGGCGAGCTTCACCAAACCATAAAGCGAACCGTTTTATGATGCTGCCACTCTAGCTGCCTGATGGGTAATTGCTTTTCCTGGTCTCGGGATGCAATCTTTGATTTCTTGATTGGGATTTTTTCGCTCGTTCTTGCCACCACACTCGTTCATTGGAGCGGCCCGGGGTGTGTGTGTGGGTTTGTGTGCGTTTGAAGCTTCTATTGTTGTACCGCTCCGGACGTTGCTACATCCGGTAGGTCCGGAACGGCTTCCGCGGTACAAATTGGAAGGTTCGGGAAATGTTCCGCGTTTTTTGTTGATGATTGTTATGCGGATTGGAAATAAAAACGCTTTTAATCCACCTAACAGTGTGATGAGACATTTCTTATAACTCTTATCACTCTCTTCGGATATTATATCGTTTGAGAACATTTAGAACGTGATGCTTCGCGATGTTTTTGATAACACATATTACATGGGATAGTGGCAGGACTCAGAGAATCGCTCAAATCAGCATAGGACAACATCAGTGCTAGAAATCTCAAACCAAATCAATGAGAAAGCGAAAAAATGGCCCATAAAATAAAATATCTAAATTGTGGTGGGAAAACTGAATTTATATATTGTACTGAGCCAAAAAAATCGATTTTTTTTAATCGATTTGAAGTTTATACTTTACTCAAATTTCCAACGCGACTGAGAACTAAGAAAATTTAATGAAATCGCAGCTCCTGATATCACGCTATCTCTGAAGTGCATGCGTGCATAGTTCCAAATTTTACTTCGACATCGACTTTTTCTAAAGGTGACTTCCCAGTAGTATCCTTGATTTGAATTATTATCGCTAATCCTAATGCCAAAGAACAAATAAAAACCTCTCGAAAACGAACCGTTTGGGAAAATCATCATCATTACTGGCATTTTCATTTTCACAAAACTTTTCGATAACCTTCCGTCACTTGCGTTAATGCACTGGGTGCACAGTGCTCTGAAAATCTAGCGAAATCGTCTTAGGGCACCAGCGGGTCTAATTCAGAGCTATCTGCGCGGCGAGTTAAATCTGTAAAGAATACTAAAAATTAATTTCTATTCCATAATTTTCAGTTCAGCAATTCGAGAGATCGTGCTCACCGTAAGCCATGAAAAATAGACTACGTTGTGAAGCGATGGTCACTATTTATTAAAAAATCACGGTTAAATAAAAAATAAATCTATTTAAAAATTTCAAATAGTTTATAATTTTCACAAACTTATTAGGAAAAATTGCTTTCGTAATATTGTGTAGAAAAAAGCTGAAAATTTCAGTATTTTCTCTATCTGCAACATATAAACAGTTACGTATACCGATTAATTGGTATACGAATTGGAATAGGTTCGCCAAATTTTGGAAGAACCCCTTGAAAACTACCTAAAAATTGTTGTAGTTCGATGCAATAAAAAAATCCCCAAAAGTGAAATATACCTATTAATGTGAAACACAGTGAATAATACATGCAATAAAGACCCATTTTTATCAGTCTCATGGTGTATTTTAGGCTGACAAAATGGGTACATTGACTAAATCGGGCAATTTTTTTCTTTATAATAAACTGAAGCTGTTAAAATATTCTTCCCGTCCCTTGATGTAGTCTGATAACTATTTCTGATTATGATGAACTTTTTACTTTACATATTTCCATCTCCATGATAAGGAAAACGTGCTCAAGAAAGGATTTACTCGAATTATGTCTTGTTCGTCTGCTAGAGCCCATCAAACAGATGTTCATATTTGGCTGATAAAATCGGGGTTTTAATGTATTATAATAGATATTCAGCATTCGAAGACGTTTCTGGTGAACGAGTGTAGAACGACTTTGTTTTTACTTACTGGAAGTCAGCGGTGTAGCCAGAAATTCGGTTTGGTGGGGGTTTGGTGAAAATCGATCTTACTGTCCAAACGGCATAATTCCTAAACCGTAATTTTTGAAGTTATAAAATTATGCAGAATTAATTTTTCAGAAAATAGTAACAGAGTTCGTGTCTTTAGCGTATTTGTTGAGACTTGTCCTGAATATTAATCCGAGAAAATTCACCATAAATACTTCTTGGACGATATACCGTCAAAATTATTTTATCAAATGATGCGCTGTTTAACGTTTGTAAAACTCATTAAAGATACTAAACCTCCGAAATTGGCGGTTTCAAAATGATGCTATCTTGACCTTAAATTACTGTTTTTGAACATTTGACCTATACATATAATTGATCATACAACAAAAATCAAATGCCCATCAAAATCGATCAGGACCTGCTAGAGTCGAATGGAAATCGTCATTTTTCATAAATTTCTCTCTACATTCGGAAAGTGTTATACTCGTTATTAATCATATTACGTTTTCATCTCAACTCGACGCATTCCCAAAATAAAAACCTGTTTTAATCCACCTAGTGGTGCAATTGTGCTTTTCTCATTTGTCCAGACTACGATTCCTTGGCTGGTTATGTTCAATACAATGGTGGAAATGAATATTACATGTTCAGTACGATTTGCACATACATAAAATGGATCGACAGCCACGATCTTGAGATACTATGTGATACTGGAACATCGCTTGAAACCAGCGGCGGATCATGGAGAAAGATCCGGGAGGTGCAGGTCTTGCCGAAAATTTTCAACTTGTTAAGAAATTTTAAACTAGTTTTAATTTTAAAGTAGCAACCCCTCACTGCATACTCCCTCCGGGCCGGTATGATTTACGATTTTTAGAGTGATTGCATAACCTTTCTTTATGAGAAAGGCAAAAATGTAGCAAAGTCCAAAAAAGTCAATTTTTGTCAAACATCTCAATGTGTCATGCATTTTAAAGTCATTTGGCATCCAAAATACAAATTTAATTTTGAAAAATTTTCATTTCAGTTTATATGGGAATTTGCTGTGTGATTGCACTCTTCAACTCGTAACTCCGGAACCGGAAGTCCAATCAATAGAAAATTCAATAGCAGCCGATGGGAAGGTTGTACCTTTCATTTGAGACTAACTTTGTGCAAATCGGTCTAGCCATCTCTGAGAAACAGAGGTCAAATTTTTTTTCCACATATACACATACACGCATACAGACATATACATACACACAGACATCTTCCGATCTCGACGAACTGAGTCGATTGGCATATGACACTCGGCCCTCCGGGTCGGGATTAGATTGACGAATTTTAGAGTGAATGAGAAAGGCAAGAACATTTTAAGCAAATGTTGAAAGTTATGCAATGTTTTGGTGAGCAGTTCTATGTTTCATAGACATTAAATCAATTTTAACTTCGCTTTCTATTAAATAAATACCCTTATTACAGTACATCTCTACAAAATCGATCTCAATTTGAAAAGAAATCTGAGGATTATGATTGATTACAGAACTCTGGAATTTTCTATTGGAATGTTTTCAGGCAGGAATTTGATATTGATGCTATTAGACAACTGTGAAATCAAGACCAATAGATCAGTTACATTTCAGGACCCCATTCCGACAATTTATCAAAAGTCCTCATGATGTTTACAACAACAGGTTATCAATGTACGGATTAGATAATTGTTATTGTAATTTTGAATTAAATCAGTCAGCATCAATTAATTTTCAACTTCAATCCATTTTTTTTTTTGTTGGGTGTGGTGGGGAGGGGGGGGGGGGCGTTGTATGGTGTTAAACCCCAAAACCTTCTCTGGGCTACGCCGTTGCTTGGAGTTATTTATTTCGCTTTTCATTTTCCGATATATTTCAGATCGATCCGATGGTCATTAGTTAGAAAAATTGCAGTCAGAAGGTTCGCACAAATGAACATTTTTGCACTGATAAGTTATCAAGTTCCTTCCAGGCAACTTGGAAGTGTTCGGTGATTATTTCTAGCGGTTGTAGACAGAAAAATGAAATACAAAATTCGATTTGTCGTAATAATGTTTGGCTTATTTCAATGGATTATTTCTATATTGAACAATAAATAGGCGACAAAGAGTAATCCACAAACAACAAGCCATAACTTTTAAAATATTCAAAATAGATATTTGAAGTCTTCAGTAAAGTTATTCGCAAAAGTAAGAGCTACAAATTTGCTGAAGGCATCATTTCGATATAATCACATCCAAGAAAAGTTGTGAAAATATCTCACTCATAGGGGGATTAATCAGCAAAAGCACAATACCAAAAGAAAGGGCATATTTCCTCCATTAAATTCTCCGAAGATACTATTGACCTAAAATAAGCCGTTTTAGCGTTAATAATAGATTACATGTTTTTGGTCATATTTCTGGCAATGGGAAATGATAAAAATCTTTCGTCCGCATTTAATGTTAAATATCTCTTTTGATAATAGTACGATTTCAACAATCTATAGCTTGTTGGAAAGGTATTCGTTAAAGCTGTTAAAAAACATATAAATTGTTAATCTATAATGTCAATTTCGGCAGACAATTCAAAAAAAATGCAAAAAACGCCATTTTTACGCATTCAAACATTCATATCTTGGAAACTAAACATCAGAATCAAAAACAAATTAATAGCGTTCATACTGTTTTTTAGTTCTTTCATATAAAATTGGTTTGGATAAGATCGGTTCAGCCATTGCTGAGAAACACGAATGAGAATTTGTCCGTTACATACACACACACACACAGACACACACACACACACACACAGACATTGTCCCAAATCGTCGAGCTGAGTCGATTGATGTATAAGACTCGGCCCTCCGGGCCTCGGAAAAAATCTTGAAAGTTTGAGCGAATTCTATACATTTCTTTTATAAGAAATGTAAAACATTCATTAGGGTGTTGCTGTGGAAGGCTACACTCGTAGAAAAGGGATTGCGGGAGCAATTTTGTTGTAGTATAATGAGTATTAAGCTGATTTGAAGCTGATAAATGTCTGAGAGTGGCACTTAAGCTGCTTATTTATGTGAAAAAAAAAATATTTTTTTCATTATGTATCACTCGAATTCAAATTCTCTGCATGACTTGTATTACATGATACTAGTTTCTCACGTTATTACTCTTGGGAAACTAACTATCTTATGGGGTTATTTTTCCTGGGAAACTTTATATAAATTCGTAATAGCAAGCTGCAAAATAAAAAATCTGTTTCTTTTTCAACCTACTAAAACTCAGTTTCTCCTTCAACCTGCTGAACTAAATTTTTTGTATCATGAATATTTAGAATGAAAATGGAAAATACCAGATCCATCTCACGCATTCTTTCTGCTATTGAGAGTTGCGCTTAAGCGGTAGTATGCGGTACAGTACTGCCTATTTCCGAGGGAATTTACCGCAAACAACATTCACTATCTCATTATATCACTTCCAAACAGTGTCCTTCCAAACGAAGACATGTCCTCCCAATTTGGATTTGATTCGTTGAAATGACACCGACAGATAATCATTCACAGTTGTCATCATGACGCTCCACTCCGTACATGCACTCTGGTGTTGATGTAAACGACCCAAAACCTTGAACGCAGTAGGCCATGAATTGAAATTTGTTTCTCTTTCAAGTTTGCCCGAAGCTGTCATTTTTAAGCGTTCTAATGCCGTCTCAATTGCTTTAGTTATTCGCAATCGCATCTTGGTTGCTAGCTTTTAGTTTCAGATGAGTAAGTAAGAACTCCATCTCTCCTACCACTACAATCATGCAAGTGGCGGCTAAGCTGCAGTATCATTTCAGTTTCATGTCACAACAGTTCACAAAAGTAAAAAAAACTTAATCAACATAGAGACACAGCTGTTCGGAAATTGAGTTTGATAAATTATCACCTTCCAGAAGGCGTTAATTTTGACCCACTTTCTGCCAAGAAGAATAAAGTTGTAAACCTTCAACCAAGATGGACAAAAAAAGAAAAGAAAAAAAGCGGCCTGATGAACATTTTTTCCTTAATTATTTTATGCCCCGTTTCCCACCAAACAGCAGCAGCATCCTACCAGATAGGCAGCGGAAAAATCTTCCGCAGAATTAGTTCCGACAAGGTGCAAATAAATCATCGTTTTAATTTATGCTGACGGAAGAACCGCGCGGGGTCTGGTGCTCGGTCGTCCTTTTTTGTCCAGGGCGGTAAAGCGAAAATTCCGGCGTTGCGTTTATAGAGCTTACCCGATTTTGCGGTTGCCTAAAAAGTCTCACCAGTCAGCCATACATCATTTGCATTATTTGCTGTGAAATGGTGATAGACGGGGCAAACGTCAAAAAAAATTGAAAGACCTTAGCGTGCTGCTGGGGTTGCGATATAGATATGTTAATACACGCCGTAATTAAGCGTTTAATGATTTGACGCGACCGATCAGAGGTCTTAATTGGGCCTGCCAGCGAAATGAAAGTTCAGGTGAATTGACTTACTAGTTGAGGTGTAAAGTTTATTGGCGATGATTGATTGGAATAATTAGATGGAAAATTATTCTGATTTGACTTTGCTTGGACTTGAGCTGTTTCGCTGTTAGGCAGAGAAAGTTTTTAGTGATTGAATCGGTACGATCCTCTAATTTGAAGTCGAAAATTGACTTACTATATCGAGCACAGATAAATTTTAACAGCATCTCAGATTCTGAGAGTGGCGCTTAGGTAGCTGAGTGTTCAACATTTACATTGGTTTGAATCCATCAAACATCTAAACAAGTATATTCAAATCCTAATTTAATTTCATCACAACTAAATTAACAGCGAATTTATCTCCTTCTCTCCTTACAGGGTAATATTATTTTCGTGGAAAGTCTGCCTCTCGATTCCGTGCCCACCGAAACCGAAGATCGCATCAGTAAGTATTATCAAGCTCACATTCAAAGAGCCTCGAGCTCCATAATTGGTTATACCTTAATCAGAGTCTGATGGGAGAACCATCAGCGTGGTTTTCACATTCTGCGTAATTGGCCTGGAAAGGGAAAAAAGCACAACCCACACCTGCCGGGCGTACCCATGGAAATAGCGGGTAAATCCGTTTTCGACAAATTGATTTTTCTCTCGGTTCTGATGATTGTAACGAAATGGCGTCAATGCGATTATTCCTCAGTCAATTATTGAAATTAGATGCCTTTCGTGTGTTCGATGGAGAGTGGTATCAGAAAAAATCAAACGTAGCAATCTAACTTCTGAAATTCTAAGCATTGTAAATAATTGAACTACGGGATGAAAGAGAAGTTGTAGTTATTAACATATCATGCATGTGAATCTTTTTAAAAACACCGTTTAAATTATATTGCATTTCTCTTAAATATTTCTGGTTGACAACGTACACCTTTATCTCCATATCACTACAAGTTATTTTCAAGAGTTTTACAAATTCTTTGTGTGAGTAAAATGGAGCTATTTTGGAGATTTTTGCAGCCAGCATTCTTTGTACATTCTTTGGGCGTGCGAAATGAGGACACTTATAAACTGTTACTGCTCCAGCTTACTGCACGTTCTTTGTTCTAACAATCGCTGGAATATCAAAAAAAAAAAAAAGACCAGGATAAACTGAGCAATAGAAATTGCTGTAGACAAGATATGTACAAAGAAGTACCGTGTTTACATATCCGCTCATAAGGTTGAGATCAATGGCGTTGTCACCGATTCGAGTCTAGTATTTGTGGATCTGCTGGCTGTTTTCCACTTCCATTTTTTATTACAAGCGATTGTATTCAAGATCAGTCATAAAGGACATAACGACATCGTACGTTAATTCAGACTCATATCGGGTGACGGTCGCTGGATTTTCTGTGACCAAGCTCGCCTGCCGGTACGCCTCTGTGTACCACGGGTCATAAATTGCACTAAATGCGAACAGTTTGGTCATACTCGGGGGAGAGTTTACGTGAGCTCTTGATAAACAGCCCGAGGAAAAACTGGAGCAGAGGAGGGACGCTTCACGATTTTTGTTGCATGTTGTCTCGTCTGCAATTGTAGTGTGTTATTCTGACGGGGGGCCTTCTGAGAACCTAGCTTTACAGCTCCAGTAGGACAGCTCACGAAAAAAAGAAATGCTGAAAAGAGCTACGCCCATCCACAGTTCGCGACAAATTCTTATGCTTTCTTGAATCAGGGTCAGGAAGAGTGTGAAGATCCCTAAGAATTTATTACTGTTCCTAGATGCCATAGAAAGAAGAAGATTTCCTCATCTGAGCCTTCTTGCAATTATCAAAAGATTTCCCTTAAGAGACAGTCGAATTCAACAGTTCTTAATAATTTAAAATGGAATCAAGTTGCTTCCAGGGAAACCGAAAACCCCAAGTGTCTCAACAGTTCAACTGAAGATTGAACCTATACTGGACCCATGAAGTTCTCTGATATCGGGGACATATTATTTATTTCTTTTAACATTTCTGGCTCACTTGAATTTTTTTTCTAGTTTTCTTCATGCTTGAACACAAATTTGTTCCATCCAGTGCGATTGTCATTCAAAATTTTTGCCAGAGGGAGAGCAGGGGGTTCTTGAAACAGCAAACCCCGAGCGAAAATCTCGAGTCGGTGATCGCACCGTCGATTTCATCTTTAGGAGCGGGTATGCAGACGCGGTAGTCTTTCAATTTCATGGAAAACTTGCCAGTAACGAATATCACAATTCTGAGCTTATCTGGATGAACTTTTAAGTTACCTGTCTTCCGAAAGTCAGAAAATTTTCGACAGCATTCCATGCATACAAATATTTAACCGAATATTGGTGATCGAATCTCATGTGTGTAAATGTTTTTAAACGGGAAGTCGGAGTAAAGCAAGAAAATGCTTCGATGGTACAATTACATGAAATGAGCGAGAGTCATTTGCGCAGCCCCCGATTTTGTGTACCCCCGATTTCATCAGCTTTTTGACCCGATTTTGTCAGCCTCATATAAACATTGATAGTTGGTAGTTTTATGGGCTCTGGCAAACTGAACCAAATAGAATTGAAATAAATCCTTTCTTTCTTAAAGATCCGAAATATGCAAAAAAAATTTTTTTAATTTTGCACTGTGACTCTTAAGGGCAATTTAATATAAATAATCAGAAAGGGTTGTGAGGTATATCTTGGGACTAGAGAAGAATATTTTAAGAGCGTCGGTTCTTAAAAAAGAAAGAAAAATATGTGTTCCGATTTTGTCAATGTTTCCGTTTTATCAGCCTAAAATTCACCAATGGGCTGATAAAAACGGGTCTTCACTGTACTAAGTAACATCAATATTATTTTGGGACGAATAATTTGTTTCACTATATTAACTACTCAACAATAACGTTCTAGTTTACTGCCACCTCCTATAAATGTCCCAACATGTCATATTTCGTTGTACCACCCCCCTAAAAGTGTTACGTAGTTTACGAATGTTTCCCTGTGCTGATGAATGCACAAAAAGTCTCCCCAAAACAATCCCATGCAGGATACAACAAAATCCACACACACTATCCGTACACCGGTACGTGCCAACTTTGTTTTTTTTTTTTTTTAATTCGGTACCCGCCGCACTGCAGGAGTGGCAACAACCAACAACCACAGTTGATCATCCGTACAGTGAGATATTTCATCGCATACACTGAACAAAAATTGTTGCGATATAGCATATGATTTGTCATTTGAACGACATAAAAACTCAATGTTGACGATTTCGAATGGCAATCATCTAAAAAATGGTGGATTCAAGATCGAATGACTTCATGTCTGTATTGGAATGAACAGTCTGTGATATTCGAAGGATAGACATAACGCCATATGAATTATTTGCACCCAAAAAAGTAAACGATGGTGCTTATTATTATCATCTCAACTAACAGTAGTTGATCATTCGTGTTTCATCTGTTTCCAGTGTTTGGGCTGGCTCGAAAGACAGTCATTTGAAGCGCTTCATGCGTTTGCGAGATAAGTTTTTTCATTATTTCTGTGCAGTCGCAAAAAGTCAGTTCGCGACATCAAAACGTGAAAATACTGCTGCTTGTCATCTTCAAGACTAACGTACCCTAGAAAAATTGCTTTGGAGCTGATTTCCTGGTATTGGGAGAGAAACTAGCGTCCGGATCAAAGGATTTATTTGCATATTTTCGAGCAATGCCACTGACATGGTGTCTTTCAACATACAGGGAATAGCCGTTATTTAGTGCAAATAACTGGTCAAAGCCATAGTATGCAAGGCAAAGAGGGAGTACTGGAAAGGGAGTGAAGTATACAATAGGTAAAATGTTTCGTAAGTTTGTGCACAGCTAGTTTCACGATCATATTTTTTTAGGATGGATGCCAAATAGCTGTCAATTGATGACTATGTTGATCGAAACTATTATTCTGGTGAAATGGTGGCACTAACGATTCAATATCGTACGGGAATCACAGCCCTAGGAACCACGAGTCCCGAGAGATTGTAGTTACAGGTATTCCTATCCCAAGGTTTGGAAAATTTCCACGCGACCGGCACTAGGTGATGGCCAAATCTACTGGTTTCACATAGCCGTCTTAGTCCCTGAATCAGATTCGAGAGCTAGACGGATCGCATGATATGCAACATGAGGAGCCAATGTTCGATCTGCTTTGGTTCTATCCCGATGATCATGGCGGCTGAACTACATTGCGCCACAATGCTGATTACCTTTGGATATGTACAATCAATTAAACAATCTGACGCAGGTATTTCAATTTTATTATGGAAGGGTTCAATTTATAGCATTAAGCACTATCTACACTTATCCGATCCGTTTCAGTTCCGTGCTCGGACACCAATATTCTTTCATACAAATCAAAAGCGAGCATTCACACTTGTCCGGCACGGCACCGTCCCGGTCAAGTGTGCTCACATTTGAAGCGTGTGAAATAATATTGGCATTCGTGCACGGTACGGAACCGTTGCCAAAGCGGATCGGAAAGGTGTTACTTTGACTTTATCGTTATGTTGTTACAATATTCTCTGCACAAAAGTACACTAAAAAATCCAAACGTTAATTCTATTTGTTTCAAACCGCTTAAAATTCATATGAAGAAGAAATGCTATTGTTATCGCGCGCACACATACCTTCTATGTGTCAATTGTATAAACTATGTATGCACACACATAAGTTATATGTGCATATTGTTATAGAATGGGGTTTTATGTGCCTAATAATTATGAAATGTGAATGTAAGATTAATATTTCTTGTAAATACACACATTAGGTTTATGTGCCAGTAAATAGTGTCGTAAACGTATTCTTCCGCAATAGTGCAAAAATCTATAAACCAATAGGCATAACGTTTACTATTTTGAGTGTACTATGATTGTGGTTAATATACAGGTGGCATTCATGACACACGCCTGTTTACGAATATTTTGACGCATGAGAATTTTTTCAAAAAGACATCTGCAATGAGTTACTCTCTTTGTTTACTTTCTCTTTCGATTTTTACGGTGTCACTATAACGCTTTTCACTTATTTTACAGTACAGATCGAAAGACGGTGGTTTTAAGTAGCATATTATGACCAGACTTGAGGGATAAATGTTAAAGTGACCGAATTATTAACAGAAGAGAAAGTAAACAAAGAGAGTAACTCATTGCAGATATGACTTTTTGAAAAAACGCTCAAGAATTGCGTCCCACTATTCACCATCTTGCTGTAATAGTGATTTATTTCCTCTTTTCAGAAAACACCAGCACCGCGCAAACGTAAGAGATTCTGTGATGGACCAACGTTGCCGCAAGAGAACACTGGTAGCAATAGGTTTGTTCCAGTACCAGGAGAAACTGGAAGTACTCCGGAGAAAATCGTTCCTGTATTATCTTCTTTTCTTTTCCTTCTTCTGGTAGCAAATCGGAGTGAAAAGGAGCAAGAATTTTTTGTTCCGGAGCAACAGGGAGTGAGTTCCGTGTACTGGAACAAACCTAATCATTGTTAGCAGAAAGGAAACCACTCTTTTGCGCTCAAGCAAGAAACCAAGTCACCCAGCAATTTTTAAGTTTACCGTAAAACTTGAAGGCACTGAGCTAGATCAGCAACCTCCCGGTGCGATTGTTAAAAGTTGATCAACGATCCAGTAGAATTACGCACTAGACAAGAGAATATGTCCGGAATTACAAATTCTGACTCATCAGAAAAATATCTTTAAACAAGCACTAGCTCGGAAACGGTATCAATCCAAACTATGAAAAGTTTCGACTGACTCCGACGCAAATTCCGGAAACTTTGCTTCGTTGATTGCGCGAATATTATATTCTGGTACTGCTAGGTAAATTTCACATTGAAGAATAATTCCGTTGCTAGCTGCCATGATTCAGCATCGAGAGATAGAACCTATAGTCGAGATCGAACCAAGAGAGCAAGGCAAACCGTTGTCACTAAACGCCCTAGCACTAAACTAAAACAAGTTATATTACACATAAGACATAACTTTCTCCGCTAAAGGAAGGCAACAAATTTTTACCGTTAAATTTGAATACTGCGTAATTGTCTCACTTCGTTTACTTTCGTAGTCACCGACGTTACGTAACATGTTTTAACTGAAGAATTTTTTTCGAAGACTCACGTACCGGGGGAGTAGCGATAAAAAAAGTTGTGGTTCAGCCGGAAATGAACTGGATTTCTGGCTGGTCCCAGTTCGTATTCTGGTTCCAGTAACACAACCGATTCTAATTAGCCACTGAAGTCGGAATACGAACTGGAACCAGCCAGAATTCCGGTTCATTTCCGGCTGAGCTTAACTGGGTGCTAAAGCTGCAAGATTGTCATGGTGACATTGGTAACGAAACTATATTAAGCAAAGTGTCAAAAGTTTGAATTCAATGTGAGGTTATTTTTTATACTACGGTAGCATGTTACAAGCATTTGGATTGTGTTTTGATGTTTTTAGAATATATTATTTTGATCAGTAGTTTTTAAAAAACCAATAACAATAAATTACGTTTGCAAAATGCAATAAACTGTTTCAATAATAATTATATATGTACAACCAATTCCTTGATTTGAACTGATCTTCTGCTTAAAACCAAATATATATCGTCTTGTTCTTTGAGCAACTTTCATTCAACTTTTCAATGACATTTATGCTAAGAAATAATGGAAGTATTTCGATTTTCTGATTTGGTATATACGCTGAATATGGAGATGTCTTATCAAATTCGACGTTTTAGTTATTGTAAAGTTAATGTTAACATTTCAATCTTGATCGGTTGTTGCTTTGCAATGCGAAACTTTTGCTTCTATTTTCTGAATGTCTATCATTTGATACTTGCATACAAGGGTGGAAAGTAACTTGCAACAAAAATCAAAAGGCTGTCATCCAAAACACAACTGACAAATGTTAAAGGGCCGGGTCATATTGAATATCATTCGGAATAACGCTTCAGTTTTGGTATAGTGTACTCACCACACTATAGCAAAGCAAGCGGTAACTCATCGTATCTCAAAGCGTCTCGCTGCGCTCAGCGCTGCTCCGTTTTCGTTCACGTTCGATCATGTACGGCGTCATTTCAGGCAAACAGTTTAGATCCGGTTCGGTTACTGTTCTGTTCGGTCGGGATTGCGTTCGTGTTCTTCTTCCAGTGATTTTTGATTGAAAATATTCTAATCTGCTAATATCAATAAAATTTAAAATGTTTCAGTGGTTTTCTTGGAAATGTCGTGGCAATGGGTTCGAGTGCGCGAGCGATGGGGTAAAGCGGCCCTTACACGTTCAATATTTTTGTCAATACTAGAGAGTATTGACAAAAGTATTGTACGTGTAATGGGAAAAAGTTGTATTGACGATGTGGATTTCAAACGGGACTGAAATATTGTAACAATATCGTCAATACTGGTATTGACAAAAATATTGAACGTGTAAGGGCCGCTTAACGTGAATATCTGATTGCTAAAAGGTGGATTTAAGCCGGTAGTTGATCAGTTTAATTGGCAATCCAAAAATTGTTTTGTTAGGTGATGGGGGGAGAAAAAGTGAAAAGTGGATGCAGGTAATTTGGCCTGCTTAGTTTGATTCATTTGTAATTGTATTTGGAACAAGCTCGTCGGCGGTTGAGAGGTTGCTGGACGGAAAATTTGCAGTTATAATTCTTTGATAATTTGTCAGTTGGAAATCTCATATTGTTAGTATCGAGTAAATAAATTTTAAGCAGAGTTAGTGAATGTAAATACGAGCTCAAGTGAAAAAGTCTTACAGAGTTGTAATTTTGTGAATCAGCGTCGAAAGGATGTAGTGTAGGCTTTGCTTGGCAGTGATCGAATGGCAGGTGCTGCTGCTGCGAAGCAATGTAGGTACACATATGATCCTCGATGTAAGGCTCTTTTTTCTTGTTTTTTTTTTATTCTAGTATCAATAACTAGTATTTGATCCACGGTGCTTGATCTTTAGTATTATGTCGTTTTTCATTGAAAAACACCGGGGCAGTGGATTGCACTGGTTTTGCACTTTCTAGCAGAAGTGGGAATGAAACACGTCTAGTGGCCTGCGCTTCTGCTAGAAAATGCAACACCAGTGCAATCCACCGCCCCGGGGTTTTTCAATGAAAAACCTCATTAGTTTCTTGTTCCCTGATCTTTTTGATTTGGTTTGTGATCGTTGTTCCTTAGTCCTTAATTTGTGCTTTTTGGTCCTTGAACATTTGAGAACTTCTTTCAGACAAATTAGTATCTTTCATAAATTGTGGTTTTTTCTTACTTATTATTTTATCTACGCCCTTAAAATTAATATTTCAATTTTTTCAATTTTGTAGACGTCTATCCTTTTTGATAATTTTAATGTTTTTCTTTGTAATTTTTCCCAAAGATTCTAATTTGCCTACTCTCTATAGTATTTCAAGTTGTTCCCATTAACTACAGGCGGCCAACTTTGGTCGAAACTAAGCGCGTCAACAGTGAAAAAGCACAATGCAATCATTTCGTTGGCAGGCGTCCCCGAATACCGATCGAGGGGAGAGATGTAATTAATTTATTCTGTTTATTCAACGCTAAATAGGAAAAGCATGAGCTACGCAGTATTATTCATGGTCCTGTTTCGTTCGCATCGTAACGGACCCCTCCCCCTTCCTAATCTAGCCTTAGCCATAGACGAGTCATAGACATCAAATAAAGCAGATAGGGTTTTGTTTAAATCATGATATTTTTAATTCCATATCAACATTTGAATAGGGCTAATAAGATTTGTAAACAAACTTTTGTTTTGCTGATTTCTCTCAATATGTTATAATTTCAACGCAGAAGACCTTTGAAATTGATTCTACCAAGGGTAAAGATGTTGATGCATGTGTATCTTTCATGAAATTCAACTCGACAGCGGAATAATAAGCGAAATAAGTTTGTTTACAAAAATCTCATTAGCCCTTTTGAAGAATTGATATTGAATTATCGAACTACCTTCCTGATGCCGAGGTTTGTAGTGAAACGATAGAAAAATGATCATTCAATTTCGAAAATGAGATACAAAAATAAATTAAAATCAGAATAGTTTTGTAACTGCATTTGACATTAATTTCAGAATTCCAATATGTGTATTTTACGAAGAATTGAAAGGTTTTTTTTTCCTGTGAGAGGTGTTTGGAACAAAAAGAGGTTTCATTAGCTTTTGAATCCTGATGACAGGCGATAAACATGATAGATGTGTTCATGTCATTAGAGGCGATAATGGAGTCGAAACAATTGTGTTATGTTGCCATATGAATCAAATCCTGTTTGTTCCATAAGCTTGCAATTAAAATTTGTATCATGGTTCCAACCAGTTTTGCATTGTAACGAAAACAACAAAAAAATGCATTTTAATTGGAATTCTTGTTGAGTAATATACTCAACATCGACATTGTTGTTTCAAGGCTTGGATTTTGATTGAAGTTCCAAGCAAGTTGCTTCTGAACAAAATTCAATAAGCAGCTAAATTCCAACAGAACACAATATGTTCCCATCTATAATTGACTTCAACTTTGAGGCTACGTGACATCCAAACATTCCGGCCCCCTTCAAATGTCCAAGTTTATTTTCCAATCAAGTCATTCAAAATATGCCTTTTCTTCGCAGCCAGAACGAAGGCAAACAGTCCACCAAGTATCCACTCAGCATTCATATCTGCTGTCCCTGTCGTCCTACCTTCCACTCCCCTTGCCACCCGCGGTCCGTTTTGCTGCGGAGAAAAATGGTCGACAAACAAACCACCAAGCCCTGGTACGGAATGATAATCAGAGCAGTGGCTGCCGGTTGTTCACTCTAATCAAAAGTAAATGGCAAAAGGCCTTTCCTCAGCTTTTCTCAGATATTTCAACGAAAGGAGGACAGAGACGAGCTGTCGTTCGATGAATATACGCTCAATCAGTGATTCCATTCATCGGTGTTTTCTCCGCTCCGATTGGCTAGCTACCCTCTTGCCCCACTACCGTTGCGGCCATCCTAAAATGGCCACGTATTTCTGACATTCTGATGAGAAGATGCAAAATTCAAACTCGATCCGAACCCCGAACTCCCATCCAATAAAGCCCTGGTTGTTGATTTTATTCAATTTTACAACAACCAGAAAGATCTTCGGAAAAGACCACACAATCAGATCCGAGATAAATCGGGGAGGTTGTTATTAACCGAATGAACTAACCGGCTTGGCTGGCTAGGAACCGGGAAACTTTTTTCCGCCCAAATCAAGTCCCAAATCGAATCAAGTGTGTTGTTGTTGGTGGCGGTGTGTGCGATTGGGGATGCAAAAAACACGAAATTCGATTTGAATGGTGGTCATAAGCTTGGAGGAAAAAGTTTTCTTCGATGCTTTACCGTCGCTTCGATGGGAAGAATTTCCAGTCGTCTTGTGGTAAGAGTGGAAAATCATTGGTAACAGATCCTCTTCTTTCGCCACTCCTAGTAAATATATGAGGGTCTAGGACGATGGTTTTTCGAACAGTTTGTCAATTTTCGTCAAATTTCCGATTAACTTGCACTACACGAGCTAATCTAGTGTTGGTTTGGGTTCAAGAAACCACCAACATTAGCAAACTAACAGTTTTGACGTTTCAACATGGGCTGTAATATATACTCATCACATCCCACTTCGACGGTTGAAAAGGTTATGCCTTTATTGAAATGAATTAAATTATAATCTACCTACGGGAGATACTTGAAGTATAGAGAGATAGTACGATAGAACTCGAAGGTTAGTAAAAGTGAGCTTATGGAGCTCGTGAAGTTTGAGAAGTATAAATTGTGCGGCATGCACCTTCGATCAATGCCTGTGTTATAGGACATTTTTGTTTGTCGCGCCACTTGAATTCGTTGAACTGATTTATGCATACAAATCAGTTCGATGGCCAGCAAAGCTAAGGGAATCGATAACATGTGGTGTACACATGTCACACAGTATATTAAACCTTTCCGATCAGCTACCGCCTTTGAAGAGCACATTAGGGATCATCCATAAATGACGTAGCATTATATGGGGGAGGGGGGAGTTTTGTATTTTGTGATGATGTGTGACGACAGGGTGGGTAGGGGGTCATGTCATGCTACGTAGCTTTTTTAAAGGGGAATAGAATAGAATTAAAAAAAAAATACGGGGACAAGGGGGGCAGAGTTACCGTCAAGCTACGTAATTACCAGGGGGGGTATTTAGAGACGAAATGCTACGAGGGGGGAGGGGGTGTTAAAAATCACTCAAAAAATGCTACGTCATTTATGGATCATCCCTTATTCATCGCAAAATTCGCCGGAAAACCACATGCATTCGCAACGATTTGTCACCCTTTTACCACCGACAGCGCATCCAGTAAGGCACCCACCCGCCATAGTGCCATCCCACAGGATTCGTAATACTTCTTGCGGTAATTCCACGTGCCACACGACGCCATAAGCCTGCCGAGCGAGTAGCTGCCGCCTGGTTGATTGAGCTATTGATCAATTGTGTCGGATCCATTCAGGTTATTCGCGGAAAGTCGCACCATAGGCTATGAGAATACACATCGAAAAAAATATAATGAGCCGCATTGAAAAGTAATGAAAACCAATTCCAAACCACTGACAATCAGAGCGGAATATTTGTTTGACATATTTTAATGAACCTCACAAATACACACAGACACACACGCACGGATGCCTGCAGCGGGCTGATACATATTTATTTATTTTTATTCAAAACGGCCACCTTGGATGGCAAAAACATCGGAAGTAAGCTCTTCGAATTCAATAAACCGAAAATTTGCTCCCCACAGTCGACCAGCTGAAAATTGTCGAGCAAAGAGGCGAAAAAAAACGTAATTTAACAGTCAGGTTTCAGTTTTCAGAGCAAATTTTTCGTAGAGGAAACCACTGAACACAGTCCGCCAGATGATGATGTACGTACGTGCTCAATGTATGTGATATGTGCCGCTCTCCGTGCACACAACACGCCGAATCGCAACACACTCATTATGTTAATTTGGTCGGAACAAATTGAAAAGGAAGTTATTTCACATAACTTCCGGCGGGAGTAGGTTGGTTGATCGAGAAGGCGTGCTGGGGAGGGGGTCTTTTTTTCTGATTTGAGGATTGTTGAAGGGGGAAGGGGTCGTATCTCTTTGAATTGCGTAATAGAAGCTTGAGAATAAGACCCATGGGTTGTGTGCAAAATTCTCATCACTTACAGATTTTAAGAAGGATTACTGCGGTAGGTTCATTTACTTCGAACTCAAAATACACGGAAGAGTCTTTAAGGTTGTATGGTTTTGTTAGTGTAAATTTAAAATTGAATTGCCTATTCGGAACAAGAGCGTTTTTACGAAACATATATTTGTATTTTTGCTTAAATGGCAGTTTTTGATACTTTTCATCTTTCGATGTTTTTCGAAGACTTACTTTGAGTCCCCTTTGTATTGGAATACTTTTAACCTTTCAAAATTATCTGCGAGAATAATGTCCAAGTCTTCGAATACAAATAACTGCCGTTACACTCAATGAAAAAAAAAACTAGATTTTTGCCTTGTCTGATCAGGAATAAATCTAGCAAATTTGAATCTAAGTCCGTGAAATGTACGACTACTACACGTACATAAAAAAAACGGATTTTGCAGAAACAGTAATTCTTTGTGCGATGATTGGTCCGCACTTACTCGACGGGTGAGCAAGCTTATTATTATTACATTGTTAGCACAGCCCCTGGTGGATTACTATAAACTGTTACTATTACAATAAATTTGTTAAATGAAGCTGGATTAAAAATATTCCCAATGTCCTTTTTCCATAAATTATTTTCGAAAGGTTCTTTTTTACTTGTTTTGGAACTAAGTGATGTTGTTGTCACAGTGAATTGTTTTTTTTTGTAATTATTAGACGAATCAATGCTTTAGCATAACTGAGCCGTGGTTCTTATATATTTTTACAAAACGTGAAAATAAAGGAAGGAAGTAGTGGTCAAACGTACTCACTAGCTTTCGATGATGTTTTCGTGCTTAGGTGGCTTCAGCAAAGTTTCATCAAACCTGAAAAAAGCATCTGAATTAATTAGCACCTTAATTTTTCCTTATTGACATTTTTAGATTATTTTTCCATTCAACAATAGAAAAAGTTTTTCCTCAGCAACCTTGTGGAACAGTTGAGTTAGAGTTACTTTACTGAAGATACTTACTATTAATTTATACGTGCGATTTGAATCTATGACAAAAAGTTGAAAGATAATCGATAGGTCGAAGATGCGAAAAGCCGAAAGGACAAAAACTCGAATGGACAAAAGGCCGAATAAATGAACCTGCAATCAAAATTTCAGCTTCTTTAAATTTTGTTTGAAAAAGTGGTCTTTAAAGTACCATAAATTAAATATTTAATGAAAAAATATTTTCATATATTGAGCTCAAAGTTTTAGCTCGAAAAATGATTTTTTATGTTCAAATTGAATTTGAAATCAAAATTTTACTATCATTCCACACTTCTAATCAATCTCAGCGTTTTTTTCTTTGTTGGGCATGTTATGATTCCTTTTATTACTATATCTATACTACGCTCTCTATAGTCATATACGTAGAAACGCTCGTGGCCTTCGCGATAAAACAAACCTGGTAACAACCGCGACCATGTAATTGCAATCATCTACACATACTTACGCCCGCAATTTCTCCAACATTAAGACACCCCGGTAGTTAAGTAAACGTTGTAGCACCTATTACCTTACAAACGCGGTCTCAAACATTAACCCACCTGAAACGGTCACGTCCGAAAGTCTAACCTTGGTCCTAGCAGCCTAGATTCATTCCTTCGGATGGACTAATAAACAATGACACTCATATTTACTAGGTAACCCGTTCCATGGCGACATGACCGGGAACTCTAGTGATATGTAAAAACTGACTCTCTTCTACCATATGTACCATACACTAAAAATTTGGCCTCAGATTCACGGTCGGCGCACAATTATTCAAGAATACACGCCACAAGATTATAAAATCGAATTTATACACGCAAAGTCAGATACACGTGATAAGCACGTTAACATACAAATGCTTGAACCCTTCACGATCATCCACGGTACATCCGCGATCTCGCAAACATAATAACATACCGGTGATAAGGTGAACGTCTCAGCGCATGAAAATTTTCAAACACGGACTTAAGCGTGAACCTAATAACTCCCGCGCACGCACGATCATGAATCGGTCACTTCCGGAAGACATTAGCATCAGTAGACTAGGTCCATGCCTTCAATAGGACCAATTTAAAAAAAGAAAGCTCTCATATCCGCTGGACAACACGTTCCATGGCGACATGACCGGGAACTCTGGTGATATTCAGAGTATGAATTGTACACCGAAAACTAAATATCAGAATGACAGTCCGCGTGACCATCTAAGAACGCACGCAAATATGTGATTGGCCACACGGTTATGAAATCGAATTTATACACGCAAAGTCACATGCATGCGAGCACATGTGACAAACACATCAACATACGAACGGTTGTCCTTCGCGATCACCAACGCACACCTACGCCCGCGATCGCGCAAACTTATTCTATTCCCCATATAGTCTTACCTCCCTTTCGTCCCACTTCCAAAATCAATAGAAATACAATTCTCGACAAACATGTCAAATGGTCCTAAGTGCAAATGAGAGCCTCTGTTTGTTTACTTTCTCTTTCGATTATTACGGCGTCGTCTTAATACTTTTCAATATTGTTTCAGGATATAACGAAAAACTCTGATTTAGACTAGCTTATTCTGCTAAGAGTTGAGTAACAAACGTATAAACTGCCGATTTATTAGCGAAAGAGAAAGTAAACAAAGAGAAACTGTCATTTGTACTTAGAACCATTTGACATGTTTGGCTAGAATTAAACCGCAGTGGGGTTATTTTTAGCTCTGTATCGACACGCCTTACTATTTCACACAGTAGGTAAAGCCACCGTCATATTTTTAGGTGTACTGCTTGTGAAATGGATATCGACAAATCGGTTACAGCTTCACTGGTATTACCAGTGGAGCGATTTTGGGTTTCCATTCCGGGTGAACTGAGAAGGTAGACTAAGGAAGATGATGCCGCTTTAGTCGAGAAGTATGTGCGTGACTCGCAGATCTTATTGTGGAGAAATTGGTGAAAAATTACACAGATTTGGCAATTTTTTCGTTTATTTCCTTTAAAATTGGCGTGGTTCTGTAGCTATCCCATCACAGCGACTCGTTAACTGCCGTGCTGGTTAACTGCCTGAAGCGAAAACATCGATTTTATTACCAAAACGTGAGGTGTTCGTTACTATGTCAGCCGCTGTTATTCATGTTACCGTTTTAGCATACACATGTCTGAATAATACATTTTTTGTCTTCAATTGTTTGGATCAAGGTACACGGCTTACCGTAACGATCGCCATCGTATCAGTAAAAAGCGGTGCGGTGGTGTGCTCATCACTGTCTCTAATCGGATATTCCCCCGACGTAAAGCTAAGATCAGCACAACTTTAAATTAGCTATTAATAAATAAATAACAACAACGATACTATTTGTATTGATTTCACCGATGACGCCAAGCTTCCATTGAAATTCATAAATAGTACTCCAGTACCGAAACATACCACCAGAAATCCGATTTCGTGAGAATCGGCATCCGGTTCAGAGACCAAAAGTAGACAAGTATCTGACTTCAAAATATCCAAAAGTTTCAAATTCGGATAAAAAGAGGGCGTAGTTATGAGCATTTCTGTTTTCCCTGGTACTCTGTCGGTACGTATAGCGGTAAACAAATTCTTAAGTTTCCTTCGGCAGGCCTCCGCTTACGATGTTACACCAAAAGCTATGCCTGGTGACGTTCTAAGATGTCACTAAATATCAATTTCCAGCTTAGGAAGATGCATTAAAATTTTATTTATATGAATATAAGAAGGTACCCTGTCGGACGGTTATAAAGGTTACAAGGAAGATTCAAAATATTTTATTATAAATTTTCCGCTGTTGAAAACAAACTCACATCTTCACTGTAGAATTTCGCCTGGTGACACTGATTTCCGATTCATTCAAAATATTCTTGAAGTTCCCCAGTGACCTTTCGAGCCCAAAGCTCGACGCTCAGTCAATGATTATTCAGTATCCCCTGTCAGAAATTTCCCATCAAATATAATTGGATTTTGAACGATCCAATTAAATGAAACACTTCCCGGAACCACGTTCACATGGCGAAAAATATAAAATTTAAATCGTTTACTGCCAGCCAAACAAACATAATTCAATTGTCGAAAGGCACTCGCTGGGGCATAATTACTGCAAATTGGCAATACATATCGAGCCCTCACCCCTCCCCCGACAGCTTCGGAATTGTTGCCACTTTTCCAATTAGCATAGGCCCCAAAGGCGATTGGGAATGGTTGGCTGGAATCGCGCGACAGCAATCTGACACAATTTCGTAATATGAATTTCACTCAAAGCTGGTTAAATTGAATTAACATTCGAACTGTGTGACATACTTTCGAGATAACAGCTGCCGGTCAGTTGACTTTCGCCGTTCGCTAGATAGCTAGTGCCATGTTGGGTCAGTTTACTTTTTCGAGTTTGTAAATGTGATGGAATTTTCTCCCTATAGGATTGATGCAACGTTGTTGGGGCTATTAATTTTGTTCTATCTAAGCATTCTTAGCGGGATGCGAATGGTGAAAATACGGTTTTAACATACTATTTCTTCCTTCCTGACCCTGTAACCTGACTCGGCTCTCAAACCACGCTGTTTACTTATGACAGTCAATCTCCAACGTGTCACTACGGAAACCCCCTGCGTGGCAGCACCCATGCCAAAAACACCTACCAGCTCAAAACCAAATTTAAATACGTCAGCATCTTCAGTTAAATCAAAAACAGTTATCAAACCGATAACATCTGCTAAACATACTAATGATGACTGCATGGAGCGCTGTTGTAGCCATAATCAAACTCACCAACGAGAAAATAGGAAACATGGAAAATGGATTCACAAGCGTTATTCGCAAAGCAAAGAAACTGATATAAGTTGTTAACAATCCCTAAGACATCAGCAGTGATAACAGTATGGCCGAAAGCAAAAATATTCATTTTTGCTTCGGAGGCTATCAGACTACACTGAAATTTCTTCTCCGCCGTGGAAAGTTATCTCCACACGTGCTGATAAATTACGTGCTAATAATTCGATGGACACAATTTCAATGCAGATTTTTTTTAATATTCAAAAGCCACACGGTTCCGTTAAGTTAACGCATCGAACCGTGTCAAATAAACCAATTAAAACAATGTTTCCGAATCAATTAATAAAATCACGAATCAAGTTTTTATAGTTGTAAAGATTTGGTGATGATCGCATTTACAATACAATTAAAATAATAAATGGTCTAAAGACGGCCTTAAAAGTTTAAAACTCACATTTTCGTGGGGTGAATTTCGCCCCAATATCTGTCATGCAAACTAGTAAAGTCCATCGTTCGGTTCACTGCGATTTCGGTGATAATACCATGTAATTCCGCAACATGTCTCGTGCAGCCTAACCAGCCACGACAAAACCGTTTCACCGATTGTTTTTTGGCTAAATTGCAATGGCGAACTGCGTGAAACTTGCTTCATTTTGCAACAATGCAGATTAAAGTTTGAACATAAGCTTCCAAAATCCGATAAATTTAACATGCAAAACAGATTTCCCAATCAGACGCCGAGTGTGGCAACATATTTCGCTACAGTTTCCCAGACTCATTATGCAAACATGCTAATTTTAATACACCGATTCCATGCGAAATATGCAGATTAGAAAAGGGTTACAATATCCCCCATCATCACCCCTTCTCCAAGGCCGCCCGCCAACCGAAAACAGTTCGGTGTGTTCCCCGTAATATGCTACCACGGAAAAACACACTAATAATGCATTTCACAATTTTCATATTAATCACTGGACGCTGGCTGGTAGAGGCTAGCAGAGTAAGGGAAGCAGTAGCCGCCTCGACCATTTCCGGCTCGATAACCATCGTGTGAGCGATGAGTGTTTGTACGCTCATATTTTCCCCCTGAAGCGTTCTCCGGTGGGCCCTCTTCTCCACGCAGCAGCAACGCAGTGCATCATTTAGAGCAACTTCATGAATAGATGAGAGCTGTCAGCCAGCAGCCAATGAGCCCCCCTGCCGCCCTCTCACTCCATCGGAGTCCATGAACATGACACAAACGAACATTCGGCTCCTGGTTTACGGGGTTGAACAGTTGCCGAAACTTCACAGTTTAGCACAAATTGCTGTCGAAAATCGATTATGAGGGACCTTTGCCATGGTTCGTAGAAAGAGCTCCGTAGTGATCAAAATGAAGAAGGGTGTTATTTGATTTTTTAAATAGCCTACCATTCGGTCAAATGGCTATTTAGTCAAATGACCATTCGGTCAAATGGTCGTTCGATAAAATGACTAATCGGTCAAATGGCAATGGATTATGATGAACCTCTACTATGGTTCGCGGAAAGACTAAAAGTGACTAAAATAAAGGATGGTGATATTTGATTTTGAAAATAGCCAAATAACTATTCGGTCAACGGGCCATTCGGCCAAAGGACCATTTGGTCAAATGACCATATGGTCAAATGGTGATTTATATGAATAACCAATATGCCAAATGGTCATTTGGTACAATGACCATTCGATAAAATGATCATTCGGTCGAATGCTTAATCGGTCAAATGTCCATTGAGTTAAACGTCCATTCGTTTACATGTCCATTCAGTTAAATTGCTATCGGGTGAATACTCAATTTTGCTTAATATAATTCGACCAAATGGCGTTCGCCTACCATCTCTTACACCAAACCATCTTTCGGTCAAACGGCTTTTCCAACCACGCAATCGCTGCGATGGGTGTCCTTTATCTTTCTCTCGATAGACACTCATTCCATCGTCAGCAGTTTACATAAATCACCTCACTTCTAACGCCTCACCCCTCTACCCACCTCCACCTTCCTTGTCAGCTAGTTTCATCCAGTTTCAGGCACTGGACTGAGTGGGAAATCGGATACCGTGCTGTTCCACCATCAAACTGATAGTAATTTAGTGCGTGTATCAATGTTTCAAATGTTGGCCAGGGGACACCGTTTTGTACATTGGTCCGTACACCACAGGAAGGATGTTATTTGGGACAGCGCTTCCTCAGCGCTTCGCTCCAAGAGGTCCCTCTGCGGGCAGATTTATCAGTTCGACAAGCAGAGAGGAAACTTTTGAAGTATTTTAATCAGCGCTTCGAGTAGTAGGTTGAATGAATGGACGGATACTTTTGGTTGAACAGTTTTCATCGTTGGCGAAATGGTTGGAGCTGGGAGTTGAATTGACGATGGAAGAAAAGCTATCCAAAGCGAAATAATGGTGTGATTAGGCCTGTCTCGTATTTTGAAATTGCCGTGACTTGTCATATGTTTCATATCAATTTTTTAATGCAATTGGGTAATTGGCATCTGTCTAAACTTAAAATAATTCCCACCCATCAACTATTCCGATTTACAATGCCACATTAAATTAGTTGTGGAATTTGACATCGACTCATCAGAATCCGATCCTAAACTAACGCCGGATTGACACTAGCGTGATGTCCCGTAAAAAGCGCATATTATATTGCCTTGCTAAGCCAATCCAAGCTTCGATTTCATTTATTCTCATCACAAAGAACTTAAGAAGAGTTCGCAATCCTTGAGATTTTAGGCACCTTATATGTTTGAACACAGGGCGCAGTAGGTCACTACAGTGCATTGGAATAAAACAAGGTCGCTGCATGCCCCTTATCTACTTAGATGGTTTAGTATGGTGTTGTTTTTTCACTTGTTTTTCTGCCGATTCTATTTTAAGTTGGTTTACATTAGATCGATTCAACTATTTCAGTTGCAGTGTACTTTTTTTCTTCCTTTTTTGCCTTCTAATAAACTTATTGTGATGTGATGAAAGCATCTAAAATTAATTTCGGCTAAGAGACTATCCATAATGCAAGCATCGATTAGCGACACAAATGCAATCAGACCTCATTTACTTCGCCTTCATCCTTCCGATACATGTATAAAAAGATTTTTCCCCACTCAAACCTGATTGACACTCCGACGACGGAGCGCCGGCGATTTCGTTCCTTTCAAGCGCTAAACGCTTAAAACAATTGATAATAAAATTAATTGACGTTCCATTAAAAATTCATTAAACTGTCTTTTGTGCAGCACACAAACCGTAGGAGCTTTTATCGTCCTAAGAGTACTATGAAGTGCCATTCTTTATTTATCCCCGGCCAACGACCAAGAAGATTTCCGCCTTCGGTTCCGCATCGTCACACCTTAAACCTCCGCCGAACGTGACGCTCATTTTCGTTTTTATCTGCACCTTTTCCGTCATCATCCATCGCACTTCGTCAGCGGAAAGAGGCAGGCATGCACAGAAGGGTCTTCTTTCTTTCTTGCTTCCTGTTGCTTCAACTGACGACCGACGACCGTATAGATGCTCTGATCCATCTACGATTTTAACTTATAATCACGGCTGCTGTTATGCTAGATGGCGTTCGCTTTGGGTGTGTGTGCGCGCGGGTAAAATGAGTCTAATGATGGTGGATGTAGTGCTCATTAACGGTTTCAACTTTAGATGGGGATTGGCGAAAGTCAAGTTGAGAAAATGTTTTAGCTTGGCATTCAGTGGGAAGCTTTTTCGATCAATGATTTATTAATTGAAAAAAAAAAACCTTTTCGAAAATTATTAGAAAGCAACTGCTTCTGAACGTACAGTATTATCTAAGGTGTGAGAAAACCCACCCAGTTTCCGGAAAGCTCAATTACCTACACCAATTAGGAAATGCGATAGCTAATCTGTAAACGAATTACACCCAACGTGTATTGTAAACAATACATTCTAGTTATCGACACCTTCCTTCCGGCTGTTCATGAACCCAGCCAACCAACCCTAATAATGATAGCACCTACCCTCGTCGTTCTGTTCGATCAACCGATCGATGTAACTAGCAGTCTTAAATTTCCAAATTCTCTCACCTCACTCCAGTCGCTGAAAAGGGATAAGGCAAAACCCAGTGAGCGCAAAGTTCTCTGATAGAATTACCGATACTCACCTATTAGGACTTCATTTCAGTTTCGCCCGCCCCGCTATCGCCCACTCTTCTGACAAACCAAACCAACAAATAAACCATTCGATAAATTTCCACCCTTATGGGCAAAAGCAAAACGATTTTGGCACATTCGCATTAAAATTGTGGATGATGCTTCCGACGCCGTCGTCGTCGTCATCATCATCGTCGTCGTCGTCTTTCTCGGCAGCACATCGCTTATGGATTCGCTTTATGGAATTATGTAAAATTAATGGAGCGTTTAATGTTGGCACCCTACTTTTTACCTTATAACCATACGACCCTACCGGGAATTGCGCACGAGTTCGTCATCCAATCGTGAAGGGACGATGTTGGCTGATTATATCATTTGAAACTAATTCAGTTTAATAAGGTGTTGATTTATTTTTTTTTTTTAAGTTTGACATTCTAACGAAGTCAGAAGTATGACCTAGAGAGGGAAGGAGGTTAGGTCCAAATGTGACCTGCTGGGGGAATGATATACCACTTTAGGGCTAATTTGAACATTCAAAATTCAGTGTACAAGTCGTACGTCCTAGATGGTTTAATACCTTTACTGAATGAATGTCTAACTAATGAGTTGTTTCTTCTTTTGCTTGTTCACTCTCGTCGACACTGCAAAAAACACATGAAAATGCAAATAAAGTACAACCCAAATGCCTACGTGGTAGAAAGAACACACAATAGCATACAAATGCTCGAGACTTTCGCGGTAATACAAACTCTTTCGTAAACACGATAATTCCCGCATACCTATGCCCACGACCTCGCAATCATATAAACGTCCTTTGGATTAAGTCAACGCTCGATCATGAAGCTCCAACACTTAAACAAAGAATTCTATTCTATTGTAGATCACAAGTGGGATGGAAGAACTCACTTTCTTCCTTTATCTGAACTGTGCATTCAATATTGAACTTCAGAATGACGGCTCGCGCAAACATTCCAATGTTTACAGCTACACGATAATAACAACGAATTTAAACCTGCGAAGTCATAAATACGTTAACATACGCGACATGACAACAGTCATGCGATCATACACGTTTACATAGAAACGCTTGTTTCCTTCGCGATAATACAAATCTGGTCAACCATGCGATCATGTAATAACGACCATCTGCGCAAACCTTCGCCCGCGATCTCACATAAAAACATTAAAACGGAGAACCAATCAATATGTTAGCACTTACGAAACGCCGTCTCAAGTGCGATTAGACCCGTTCCCATGCGAACATGAATCGATCACATCCGGAAGCCTCTACTTACTCATTCAGTCCTCGACATGGCGAAATACCTTGACTTGAGGACTTGACTGTTTTCAGTCGCCTCTTACGACATGGGAGCAGGAGCCAGTGGAGCAACCTTTTGGTCGAGATACGCTAATCCGCCGGATGCTTTTAGGCTAGTTTTGTCTGGAGAAAGATATTAATCCTGTTTTACCAAAATCATGAAAAAGATACCGTACAAATATTGAAAATGGTTTTATCAGACTCTTGAAAAAACGAGCAGTCCGAGTCCTGATCAAAATCCTCAGAATGGAAATCTGAGTAGGCGTATACTATAGAATCATGAAACGAACTTGGAATTGTGGAAAGAAGAGCGTAAAAATTTTGAAAAGAATTTCATCGGAGAGCTGAGAAGCATTTCATTACGAATCCCAAGAATAGAATCCTGAAAAGGACACCGTCAGAATCTTGAGCTATACTAATCCGAATCGTGATTAGAATTAATCCAGAACCTTGAGAACGGTTTTACCAAAATCATGAAAAGAAAGCGAAATTCTGAAAAAGATAGCATGAAAATGCTAGGAAAGATTCAATCGGAATCCCGAATCCTGAGAAATTTTTAGAACTCTTAGCAGGATTGCACCAGAACAAAAATATCAGAATTATGATAGTGAAACAGATGCCTGAGAAGGATAACCTAAAATACTGTGAAGGATTCCATCGGAATGATTACGAGAATTTCATAAGATTTTTCAAAAAAAATCTATCAGCACCTGAGACAAACTCCATGAGAATCCTAGGTAACTATTTCCACCGGTTGGATTAGAAGCAATTTTCCAAAATTATGACAAATTCATTCTTAAAAGATACCATCACACAGGAGAGGAATTCCACGAAGATCCGTCCGAAAATCTTTAAAATCGTGACCGACCATCTTAGATTCCAATGAAACTTTACACGTTTCACCGTCATGCAAGACTAAATATTTTCCACAGGTAATTAGATTATTTTGACTCAAGAGCAACTTTTCAAAAGGGCGTAAACGTTTCTACGTGTACGAATTTCAAATTTTTTTTGTTCGATTACTGTATTTTATACAGCAAAACTATCTGATAACGAGTTACAGGGAATGAATACTTCTGTCTGAAAAAAATATACACTGAAAAAAATGTTGTCATTTTTCAAAAAAAAATTTATGATAAAAATTTAAATTGCGAAAAAACCCATTTTTTTAAATTTTTTATATTTTGTTACCAAAAACCTAAAGAGAAAAGTAACATTTTGAATGTGATTGCATGATGGAGAAAAAATCGGTCAAAAAGTTTTCCTAACAATAACTTCGTACATGTTTTTAAATTTCATACTAATAGACATACAAAATTGTAATTCTATTACAGAATATAATTCTAAGCACCATTTAAAATCAAAATGCATTTAACAAAAATCTTCCAAAATGCGATAGTTTTCGAGATATTTGAAATTTTGCTCCTTCAAAAACAATTAATTCGTGTAATTATGCTCTTTTTAAAAGTTATTCGCGTTACCCCATCAAAAAATGTCAAAAATTTAATGTTTATCGTTTTAAAGACGTAAAAGCAACTTTTTAGTGTATTTGGATCCTGGAGAAGCTTTCGCCCTCTCGCAGGTTGATGGGATTGACGGTATTGTAAACATCATCAAGCCACAATAGATTCAATCTAAATATAAGGACCTTCGCTCTTTTTAGTTTTTATTTGCACCAAGTTCTACTACTGGAGGTTAATTAGTTCTCATGTTTATAATCCACCAAACATTATGACTACTGAGGATTTGATTTATATAAGAAGCCCGCTTCAAGATGTTGATTACAATACGCCTCGATAGTGGTGTGTCGAGGAGGCCGGGAGGGCTGATATGAGCCTTTTATCTGTTCTATACCTTTCCTCTATTTACCAGCTCATAACCAACAATCAACCAGTAACAAATAGATAATTGAGAAAGGATGTGCTATGTGTAGTGATTGGCTATTCAAGTATTAGTAGTGTTTGAAGTACTAATGTATGTCTCATGTGATGATCATAACTTCAGCTGTATCTTGTACCTATCTAATCTATTACGTCTCTCATATATTGTCTTTTATTTCTTCTTTTCGAGTCCTATACTGCCATTCTACACCCGCCTTCAGCTGAATCAACAACGATGGTGATAGTGAACGTCTTAACACTCACACATTCTCAAATGCGGTCTCAGCGGGAACCTACAAAAATGCCATTGTGCACGCGATTACGAATCGGTCACGTCCGAAAGTCTATCCTTGATCCTAGAAGCCTAGGTCCATGCCTTCAGCTGGACCAATTAAGAAAATACGCCCATACCTATTAGACAACACGTCTCATGGCGACATGACCGGGAACCCTATCGATATAAACGATCCCACTCTCTGCCAGAATTCAAACCGCGCACTGAAAATTTAATATCAGACTCACGGTTCGCGCAACCATTCAAGAACACACGTTACAAAATCACGTCAGAGCACAAACGTTAGAGCCCCTCGCGATTTTCCAAGCAACCTACGAACTCGCAAACATGATTACACCCCGGTGATAAGGTGAAAATCTCAGCACTCATAAACTTACCCACACGATCTCAAGTGTCAACCTACAAACTCCCGCGCTCGCGCCATCATGAATCGGGATCGTCCGGAAGTATCTATCCTCGGTACAAACAATCTAGGTCCTTGTTAATCATTAAAAAAATAATAAAATTGAAAAATAACTACCATATCCACTAGACAAAACGTTCCATGGCGACATGACCGGAAACTCTAGTGATATGGGGTAACTCTCTCCCTGTCAGAATGTGATCCGTACACCGAAAACTAAAGATCAGAATGACGGTCCGCGAATATATGAATGGCCGCAGGGTTTCAAAATCGAATTTATACACGCGAAGTCACATACACGCGAGCACACGGGACAAACACGTCAACATACGAACGCTTAAGCCCTTCGCGATCATCTACGCACACCTATGCCCGCGATCGCGTAAAATTGATAACACTGCGGCAATTGTGTGAACGTTTTAGTACTTACGAAGTTACAAACGCGATCTCAAACGCCAACCCGCAAACGCGCGCGATCATGAATCGGTCACGTCCGGAAATCTTTAGCATTCATTCTAGCAATTTAGGTCCATACATTCAGTTGGACCAATCAAAAAAAAAATAAAGCTCATATCCACTAGATCACTCGTTCTACGGCGACATGAATGGGATCTCTAATGATATGGAAGAACCCACTTCCTTCTGGAATCTGAACCGTACACAAAAAAATAAGTATCAGATTCACGGTCCGCGCGCGATCATTCTAGAACACACGCGAATATGCGAAAGGCACACGGTTATCAAATAGAATTTATGCACGCGAAGTTACACGTTAGCACACGCGACATACAAACGCACACGCGATCGAGCACATTAACGTACAAATATTCGAGCCCTTCGCGATGATACACGCGATTCCGAGTCCCTACGCCCGCACATGCCTGAACCGTACAAAGAATATCACATTCAGAATCACGGCCCGCTACAATTGGCCTATTGCAGTGTTTTATTGGGCGACATTGCCTGTCTCGTCTGCAAATTGTAGTATGTGATTCTGACGGGGAGCCCTTCCGAGAACCTAGCTCTACAGCTCCAGTAGGACAACTCTCGAAAAAAAAAAAAAAAAAAAAAAAAATATATATATATATATATATATATATATATATATATATATATATATATATATATATATATATATATATATATATATATATATATATATATATATATATATATATATATATATATATATATATATATATATATATATATATATATATATATATATATATATATATATATATATATATATATATATATATATATATATATATATATATATATATATATATATATATATATATATATATATATATATATATATATATATATATATATATATATATATATATATATATATATATATATATATATATATATATATATATATATAATATAATGTTATATAACAATCGTTATTAAGGAGACCATGTATACCTCTACATTTCCCCGTTTGCCTGTGTTAGGAGTTTCTGTTACTAGGATGGGGTAAAGAGAAACACAAATCCCGATTCACCTTGATGAGTGATACGATCTTTGCAACTCTCAGAAGTGTTACGTATTTTTGCTCTGGACAGCCGGCTGCCGAGAGTGTATGATGGATTCATCGTTTGTAGAATGAATTTGGAAATGCTCGGTTTGTAAAAAAGGCAACTTCAGCTGTCAGTGTAACGGCATGTGAACGATTTTATTATTCCTTGCTTATTCCTTGTTGCTGTATTCTGGCGAAAAACGATATTCCAAGAACAATATAATCAAAAGCCAACAATCTTTAGACTTTTGTCGAAATAGATATGATAATACCTATATAATTGAAGCTTTCGTAATAAAAGTGTTATTCATCGTGTATAAACTTTGGTATTATTATAAGAAAAGAAACTAGTTTAATTTTAAATGATAATATACCCAGAAAATACAGAAGACGCAGGAAGTGAAAAAAGGACTCCTGCTTTTGTCACCTTTTACGTTATTATTTGTACTCAAGAAATATGGTTAACAAGACAATGATTAATGTAGGTACTTTCTTACACTTTGGAGTAGACCATCTCCAAAGTATATAAAAGTACTCAATACGATGATAACAATTAATATATCTGTTTGATGATTTAATGGACTTAAAGTAAACCAATGAATATGACAATAAAATATGTGCTCTTCGTGCTGATATGGCCACCGCAATTTGGTAATTTGTTTTTGATTCTCTTCGCGAGTCTTCAATTCTCAACCTTCATACATGATTCAACAGTCATCATTCCACTCAGACAAGACAATGCGTATTCCCCACACACATTAAATGCTCACACATTATTAAATACTGAACAAACAAAGAAATTAGTTTGTTCAATCCAAAGAAATGTTAGCTCGAATGGCATCAACCGGTGGGCACACAAATTACAATTACATACGACAAAATATGTGCAATTTTGAAAATAAATAAATGAAGACTAGTTTTTTTTTTCAATAAAATAAGAAGAGAAAAAAAATAGTTGCATTTCCAAAGATAGCACTGATGATGGAAAAAATATAAAAAATAGGTGATAGGGACACGGATGAACAAAGTTGATCACTGCCTTATCGTCTAACTTGGTCCTAAGTTGGTGCTAGTTACTGATGAGATGAAATCAAAACACAAAAATCCAACTTAAATTAGTTCAAAAATCATCATGTCGCTCTATATCATCAGTTGGATTTCACCAATCATAGACAAACAATTTTCATCGTTAAGCAATCGATTTCTGAACATTTCTACCGCTAATTCTACAGTCGACTATTTAATTTGTTCAGCGGCCCTACTGAAACCCCAGTATCGAATTTCTGTACGGCATAGGAACCTTATATATTTCCATACACCTCCCGATCAGAAAAAATAACTAAATTTTAAATGAATGCACTTTTCACAACAAAGTGTGTTATAAATGAGGTCTCGTTAGTAGTTAAAATAGAAGAAAATTATAACAAGTATCATCAGGAGATATAGTTTTGATAGTTTTTTGTTACGATCTTCTGATCGGGTTCCCATCAAATCCCACTCAGCAATCAGAACATGGTTTTCCCATCCAATTTGCGATGACGCGTATGCATGGCACGGTGGCAATCACCACACATCGGTCGGTCAGTCAGCTGTGATGCAGCACAACAAATCAACAGAGGCGCACTGATTTAATCTGAAGTTAAAATAAGCTTCCCACTGCTGTCACCTACACCACTTCTCGAAGGACACAAACAGCACACAAACAAAGCTAGTTAGAACCGGTGACCCCCAATTTGTCGCAGGATACACTGAAATAAAAAAAAGCTTTTCCATTAACTGTAGCAGCGATCCAGGCTAGGGAGGTCGAGTCCAACAAAGTGAGATTTAAGCTTGATAAGATTATGTCACTTTACATTTTCCGCATGAATTCGATCCCCGTCTGGAAGAGCAATGCGAACTCGTACGGGATGGAATTCGGAACAAAGGCGACCTGGGCACACAATGGGTAGAGATGCGAAATGTTTTACCCAGAATGCATGAGAAAATATTTAACATATCTTTCTGTCGTGTGCCTTCTATGGACGATGGCAATTCGAATCAAGCATCAAAGTTATTCAGAGATGAAAGGGTATGTGGTTAACCTGGAAAGGTTTAATACAAGAACTGGGAAAATTACAAAATATGACGCGTCCCCATAATTCAACAAATGGAATGGAGTCGAGTGGTTGTTAATAACTCAGCACAATCGATCATTGACTCGAAAGTGATGAAACCATTCGTTAATGCTGAATCATGCACTTTTCCCATCCTAAACAGTAGCAACGGAAACACCACCATCATTACCAATCATTTTCGTTCTCGTTGGCTCATAATTTGCCATCTCAGCTCGAACACAGATCCGGACAAGATTACGCTGTTGCCGGGTCTATCGTTCTTGTCCAGTGGTTTTACCCCCTCCCTCTACCAGAGCTGCAAGCTGTTATTGGATACCTCGCAAGAAATGATCCCAAACAATACGCTGTTTACTATGGGAAGAGAAGAGAGACACAGAAAGAGAGGGAAGTTTAAACTTTTAAGACACGAAGCGAGTATGGTACTCGGAGGGAAAAAAACCATCCAAGACGACGACGAAGATGATAAAAACCGGTTGAATCGATAACGATTCGAGATGCTTCAGAGCCCGTACCGAATAGAAGCAATGATGAGCAGCAGCAACAACGAAAAAAAAGAAGAAAAAAAACGCCAAAACTGACAGATAAAAGAAGCTGCATCGCTCATTCCGAGGGATCATTACAGCTGAGCGATTTCGTTCAATGGATTATTATTATATTGTATGCGGCAGAGGCGGTAAAAGCGAAACCTCGCCTACTATTATGACCGAGGCCCCCGGAATAAATTTGGGTGAGAGAGGAGCAGCAGCAGGATTGTGGGGATAGGCGGCTAGGCTCCCGGTCTATCTTGGTGACGGTTTCGTTTTTTATTATTTTTTTTTTCTGTCGTTCACTTTTGCTATTTTGCTAATGAACAGAATTTTGGCGGAGGTTTGTGGGCTGGCGCCGGCGGTTGGGTTTACTGCTCCTCAAATGCAGTAGGATTAAGGACGAGCTAAATTTAGTTTTTTTTTTATATTTCGAATTAGTAGGCAGTTTGAGTGGAAAAATGATTGTAACAGAAGTGGGAAAGCACTCGGGATGATTGGTTTTGTACTAGGCCGAAGTGATCCGTGATGGGACAAGTGTGAATGGATTTTAAGGGTTCCGCTATTAAAAATTGATTTTAGTTGATTCAGGATGTCGTGGATTTCCACATTTTGTGACCAAAAATTTACTATGCGTAGGTCAAATAAACTGTAAAAAGGCGACCAAAAACTTGAAATGAATAATTTGAAATGTGATTCAGCAGTTCAAGCTTCGATGTATTTCAAATAAATTGCAACTAGCTATTTACGCTCAGAAGAAATTTCAAACTCAATATGGATAGGCTTGACGCGCGCTCACGGATATGTACTTTTCAAGTAATATTCTCTTATGTCGAACTTCTCAATAACAATTAGATAATATATTTAAGCTAACACCACATTGGCGCAAGTTAGACTTTGAAAGCAAATAGTTCACACATCTATGAACGCCTAAAGCACCTGGCTGGTACCGAGTGATGCCTCGGAAGGCCAAGTACAGAAGCTCTAGGTCGGTGACGAGTATAGAGAAATGAACTCTTGTCTTTTGGCATTCGAACCAAGCGCCTGTGAGTATGCATCCTTTATTTTATTAAATTTAGAAGCCAATTTGCGCTTTCTGTTACTAAGTTAGTGCCGGATTCTGAAGAGACGAAGTTGACACTTAAAATCCTTAACTAGTATAAAAAGAACCATTCTAGAAGTAACAACATTTACATATCCTTTGAATGAAATTTTAAAAAAATCATTCTTTATTTCATGAGCTGTTCTTCAAGGCAAATAGTTTCTTCTTGGACAGTTGCAACTCACATATGTGTAATCCATACGTAAATACAAATGAGATTTTAACCTGCTGCTTTGGCCTAAATGCTGGTACGAAAGTGATGGAGGGAGGGAGGTTCGAAGTCTCGCTTCTCGTTAATACACGAACGAGTTCACATTTTCACACGTTCTGTAATTGTATTGTTTAGTAACTATCAAAACGCCATAAAACGGTCTGAAGGAGCCATAAAAGATATCATGGTGACGATTTATCATGAGTTGAACCCATTTCAAACACCCATGTCAAACACCACGAGCAAGGGCTTTTCATTTGCTGGCGTAGTCAGGGTAAAAATTCACTGAAACCTCCGTTTACGAGCTCTTTTCTAGCTAATATTTGATTTACGTAATTCTTTTACGAACTAAATAAAAAAACACTGTTTTAAAAAAAATTACTAGGTACAGTACAGTATGAAATAGTATAAAATTGAATATATTCTTAGGTAACCGTTACTAGCAAAAGTTGGGCATTTTCGGAATAGGGTTGACGAGTACGTGTCAGAAATCGATGTCTGACGCCATCGACTATATCCTCAACGGTATGGCTATTATTGGAATGAGGTCAACAAGTAGAGAAATCAATATCAAGCCATGTTGAAATTTACGATGGTAACTTTCGGCTAGATCCACTCTATAACCTCATCAGTATGTGAATATTTTCGAAATGGGGTTGACCGGTTGATGACGGAAATCGATGTCTGAAACGATATTGAAATCTAAGATAGCGTGCAACATCGGTATTTTCGGAATGGGACGATAGAGTAGATATAGGTACAGTGACTAGGTGTGATATGGTTATAGACAATTTTGCTCAACCGGAAAACGCTATAGTGACCTTCAACATGACGTCAGTCACCGATTTCCGTCATCTAGTCACGCCCATTTCAAAAATACTCTTATGGTTAGGATTATACAGAATTTCGCTCAACTAGAGGCTGCAATCTTCGATTTCGAGATTGCGCCTAACTACCATTTCCATCATCCACTCGTCAAGCCCGTTACAAAACTACTTATTGTTAGGGTTATCAAGAATATTGCTCGCCATCTTGGAATACAAAATAAAGAATATTTCTCAACCGGATGTAGGAGCTTTGTATATACAAAAGGTTCCAAATGTCCACTTTGACCATCTACTTTTCAGGCCCGTTCTAAAAAGATCTATATTGAGGTTATCGAGAATATTGTTCAACCGAAAGTCGCCATCTTGGATTTTAAAATGACGCCAAATATCTATTCTCATCATGTACTCGTAAAACCGCTCCAAAAAACATTTATTTTTAGGGTTATCGACAACATTACTGAACCTACCAGTTATAATGAGAATGCGAAGTGAAATTTTTTAGGATCTAAACCCCAAATAACGAACGCTTATTCTACGAACTAATTCTATTTACGAACCCCCGATTTGGTTCGTAAATGGAGGTTCTAGTGTACTGGACGAATTCATTTAGACTGTTTTAAAAAATGCAAAAGACGTTGGAATAGTGGGAGCGTGAAAACTTCATGATCGAGTGGAAACGAGCGTTTGTATGTTCGCGCTTGACACCGCGTTGATCAGATTACAAGTGCTATATTGTTCACATAATTATCGGAACGTTTTTGTGGTTACGACATACTGAGGACAGTTGTAAAGGCATGGTAGCGATTGCATGTCCATCTTTGCGTATCATCGCTAAGGGCTCGAGCGTTTGTATCTTAACATTTCGATCGCAAGGGCGTTTATATGTCGCATGTGCTAGCGCGTATAAATTCGATTTTCTTACAGTGTAACCATTCGCGTGTTTTTGGGATGATCGCGCGGATTGTGAATATGATACATAATGTTCAGTGTGCGGTTCAGATACTAGAAGAGAGTGAGTTCTCCCATATCACAAGAGTTCTTGGTCATGTCGCCATGGAATGTGTTTTCTGAGATTATTTGTTTATTGGTCCAACTGAACGTATGGACCGAGGCGCTAGGACCGAGGAAACAAAGATCGCGGGGCTGGGTGTGGAAGTATGATCGCGAAGGATTCGAGCGATTGTATGTTATCGTGTTTGATCACGTCAGCGCTTGTATGTGATATGAGCTCGTGTGTATGTAAGATTGCGTGTATAAATTCGATTGTAAAACCATGTTTTCATTTGAATATTGGCGCGGACCGCGAATCTGATGGACAATTTTGAGTATTTCGAGAACCAAGGATAGGGGCTTCCGAACATTACCGAATCATGATCGCGTGGGATCGCACATTAGTATAATCGCAGCTGAGATCGTGTTTGTAGATTTATGAGTGTACGGTTAAGATCTGGAAGGTAGTGAGTTCCCCCTATCACTAGAGTACCTGGTCTTGGCGCTCTGAGACTTCTAGTATTTGAGTTTTTTTGAACGCATGGACGTAGGTTGCTAGGGTCAAAGATGGGACGTGACCGATTCATGTTCGCATGGGAACGAGTGTTAACATAATTGCATTGGATCATCGCATATTAGTCTCTTTTTCTATGGGATTTCCTATCCTTACGGGACTGCTTTGCGATCATAGGCAGTGGAAATCGCGTTTATAATTTCGTAAATGCTAACATATTGGCTTATTCTCAGTTTGTATGTATGCCAGATCGCGAACGTAGATATGCTATTTTACTAGGATAAACGTAATTAACCTTTCTGAAAATCGTTTAGTACCATCCTCTTGGGACAAAAATATTTTATGCATTTTCTCATAAATACTCGCTAAAACTCGTTATCTTACAGTATTGATATCCGGTTGTTATCGTTCCTAGAAGAAATTCTTGTTCAACAAAGCGAAGACGACGCTAGCATCAACTTATGGTACACAAATCTATTCATGCAGTGCACGCTAATACCTTCATATTTTTCGCGAAAATCCTTCACCGCCCCTTTGAAGTTGTGTATTTACCATTTCTCAGGAATGTCTTGTACTTTCTCCCCGCTTCAGTCGTTACTTTACACGGTATCCTGGATGCCACGGTCGCCATATACCTCAACATAATAAGACGGCGAAAAATGATGTTCTTTAGAAAAAGCAGCTTTCACATTAAACATGCACCCGTACCGTAACCGTCTTCACCCGCCGGCTTCTTCACCTTCGACCTACATCCTCATTGCCAGTGTGATTAACTAGCGTCTTTGGGCGACACATGACAGAAGAGAGCACCCAGGAATGCGAATATTTGCTTCGAAACGCACTGCTCGCAGTTGCGCAAAGGGTGCTTGCGATTTCGGGGAGCGCATTCGAGTCAGATCCCGAAAAGGGGTTCTTCCTCTTCATGCCTAAGGGGGAGGGATGGTTGCAGTAGCGGCAGCAGTTGATAAGAAGCGTTCAAGATGTTTCAGGAATGTTGCCTCCATCATGTGATACGATATGAAGTGAAATGATAACGATAGATGTCTTTTCTGCATTTTTCCACCCAGCAGGCCGAGACGGGATGGGTTGAGTTCTTGCTTTTGTTGTTTTTTTTACTGGATGGGTTGGTTGGTTGGTTGCTTTCCCCGAAATTGATGTGATGACAAATTCATTCCGTCGCCATGGGAGTTTGTGCTAGCTTTTGCAAGTGCGTGTTTGAGCTAGGAAAAATGTTTACGTGCCCTAAATTGCACGAGGGTTTATCTCTGTCGTTGCTGTGAGCTTTGATGTTTTGGTTGCATACCGACTGTAAACAGGAAGAATGATACCGTGGTATCTGATGCGGCAGATGCTTTTGAATGGTAGCAGTTGGCCCTCCAGGGCATCCAATTTCTACCGGTTGTGATGTGGTCGTTGATTCATAGAAAGAGGATATAACTTAGTGCAGATTAGAGCGAGCTTTCTGTTTTTCGAACTACGATTTTTTATTTGAAACGAAACATTTTAAAACGTGGAGATATTTATTTGTGTACGGGATATAACAAGTCCTAATATCATTAAGGTACAAGAAAAAAATATATTGTCCTTAGTGACTTCCTTGTGGTACCGCGAAAACAAACACCTTATAAACCTAATGTACAACATAATTTTTTTTTAAGTAATGCTATCCTGACAATCAGGAAATGCCAGTTCAATATTTCACTAGCGCACTTCTGAAAAAATCGACATGAATCGCTCAAACCCCTAACAATTTCAGAAATAAAGCTGTGACCGAACCACAGAAATGCTCACCTGGAACAAATCGTAAGTATTCCGAACGAAAATTGTAAACCATAATGTTCCCAATAAAACCCCTCTCGAAACCTGCCTGTTTTCTACATCGTAAAAAAACGCTTTCTCGGTTACCACATGCACCCACCGGGACAAATTCTTTCGCTTTTCGGCAGGCACACGCACGGATGCTTCATCTCCGACAACTCGTTGCTTCCAGGTTATCGCTTTCCTCCGACTTTTCGACCTCGACGTCAACTCGACGAAGTAGCAGTACACCCCTGGTAATTGGATTTACAATGTGGGCTCACAATAAAAGTTAATGTCGCGGATGAACGGATCATTACAACAACTGCGTGACACGAGCACACGACTACCACCAGCCTGGAGACCAGCGCGGTGTGGTTTGCTTCGGGTTGGTCTGGGTGGGGAGGAAGTAGGTTACTTTACAATCAATTTGGAAACTGACTGCCGCACCCCGAACGTCAATTGGACGAGGCAGGTGCGACGTTTGCGAAGCTATCAAGAGTCAACCCAAACGACTGGCATGTGGGGATTGTGAAAATTTGCGAGCAATACGCGGTCTATTAAGAGGCTTAGCATTTTATTATATTGTTTGTAACGTGAGGAGGGATTTCACTTGGCGTCTTTGTGAAGAGCGGCATGATTGGTGGTTGTTTGGATTCAATGAATAAGGTTTGAAGCTGTGCTTTTATTTGGAAGCAGAAAACTGTGTTTTTCGGTTGATTTGATTAAACTCACTTACTGGGAGGCTTCCGACTCCATAATATGTTATTAACAGTGTAAAAAATCAAGTGGTTAAAAATCAAAAAATACATCAAAATTCCCACAAATTTTCGTGAAAATCATAGAAATTTTCAATTAAATCTGATACACCGCGGACGCCACTACCAGCCTCACCCAAGCGACTGATGTCTCGCCTCGGCATAAATTCACAGAGTGTCCTATTTGTGGCCCCATAACCAGCGGCGATGGTGCAGCGGTTAGGTGGTTGGTCGGTCAGTCCGTTGTGTTCGGCCGGCCAACCGGATGTCCTCTCTGTCAGTTCTCATTTCTGGTTGATTTGGATTCCGCTACGCCACCGTCGCCTGCTGCTCGCTCGCTTTCTAAATGACGACGGTCAACTTTCGCCAGTGTGCTTTTTCAACTTTTGCAAACATCCCGCATAATTATTTCCCATTTGTGTTAATCATAAATGTGCTTTTTTATTTAATAAAAGTCATGATTGTGATTAATTGAATCGGAGCAGGGTGGATGTTTGTCAGTCCCGGCTAGCCGGCCCGCCAGCTAGTGGTTTACGGGGGACGGGCTTAGTTTTAGTGTAGTTGGAATTTAGCCAAAGCAGTAGACAGTCAAGTGAATGCGAATTGGAAACTCAATTCTTTTACTCTTAGAATAAAACGGTTTATGATCACATTGATCGATAAATCGGTCACCATATTGAAGTTGCTATAAAGCAAAGCATTTTTTTTTTGATAACTACTATTTGAAAATTGGACGCATTTAAAACATGAGGGCATCATTAAGAAACAGGGCGACGATATGCGGGCCTAGGTGACTTACTTGGGAATCGATCATTTGGTTTTTATTGGCAATCGGCACAGTGGTTTTGATTTATTTATCCATTTTGGTCACAATTACAGTTGAATCGCTATTTCACTGAATCAATGCTCGACAAACATATGATTACGGCTTAAAATGTATGTTGGTAGTAAACAAAAGAGAAAAATTTTCTCTTTCGTTCACTACTAGATACTGTGCTTAGCCAGCAACGGTTTCTCCTAAATTTCCTTTCAAAGAGTATTTTGACAGTTGACTTTTAAACCATATTCATGTGTTTGTCGAAAATGGTCATTTCGTAAATTTCAGGATTTTTTTTTGTTTGACTTGAACTTTAATTTCAAACGATTTCTTATTAGTTTTTTCGCGGATGTTGAAGTTTAGTCGATTACGAATGAAATGAGTAGTCGTTGATTGACATCGGCCAAATTTTGTAGATGTAATTTATTTCTAAGTTCATAATGTATTGTCCTTGGCTTCCTCTAACTGTTATAGGATATAAAAAAACGAAAAAAAAAAATGGTTGGGCCTGTAGCGAGCTGTTGTCCCCGCCAAGTAGGTCAACATTAGGGGGCACTGATATCCTTTTTAAAGTAAGTGAAATAAGTTATAAAAAGTTCCAGTGGATAATTTGGTTGTATATGGTGCAATGCATGACGTACGTCTCATCAAATACGGCATAATTGGGCAAGGAAATTCCACCAAAGGTCACCCGATGCGATAATTTGAAGATACATGCAATTTTGTCCCGTCCCGTACAATTGTCATTCAAAATATTCGCTCACTAGAGCGAGCGGTCCCTGAAACAACAAACCCTGTGATTCAGTAAATCCATGCAAGACAAACTCGAACCGATGACCACACCGTCGATCTGCACGTTGTGGGCGGGTACGTAGAAGCGGAAATCTTTCATAATATACTTGTCGCTAGTAATAGCGTTTACTTGCTTAAGGCATATCAGTCTGAGCTTATCTTAGCGAAATTTTCAGATATCTGTCACGACAGAATATTTTTGCGTCAGGCCTTTCGAAATCTTTAGAATACTTGGTGGATGTTCTTTGATCCAAAAAAAAAAGATCCGGGATCGAGTTCAATGGGTCAAAATTTAAAGCGAAAATCCGAGTCTTGTTCGACGTCTATTTTACCATCAGCTAGGTTTTTTCGGGAGTTTCCTTATGAAGGGGCTAGAATTCTGCGAATAGTAAAAACATAACGTTGTGTCATAAATATAACAAACACAACGAGAAAGGAATGGATGGGAAAAGAGCAATATTGGCAAAGACCGACTACCATATGAGTGGTTCGAAAGAGTAACGCAGAATACTGCACTGGATAATTTTGAAGAAAGGATCAGGAGTGCGATTTTACGAAGTTTTAGCTTCTGATGGCTCTACGTTTTCTGACAGGGTGAAGTTCTGGAGTGTTGAAATGTTTACCATTGTTTGGGAAAGAAACAGTAGTACAAAGCTAGTGTCAGACCTTCATGAGACCTCAAGAAGTCACTTTTGAAGGTATTCATCAACGTAGATTTGTCGGTAGACGGTTCCAGATTTGATAAAAACTGGTATTTTGACACATCTACAGTTCGCTTGCCACACAAAAACAGGAAAAATGATTTTTTCGCAATATTATATAAATTTCTTCGACACCATTTTCGATTTCAGCTAGTCATTTTACTGCGGAAACGATAGAAAATATAAAGGATTTTTAAAACTTTGTGAACTAGTGTAATGAATTGGAAATACGCATTGTTATGGCTGTGTGCTTTAGCATCTGGCGCTACAACCTTCGAAATTAGAAAAGTTACTTGCTGTAGTAAATTCGTGTTTCTCATTGTTGGGTGCCAACTCGTGCCTACATTCATTTTATACTTTTTCCTTGTTTTATTCGTTTTAATTATCCCATTTTATCAACCTTGGAGAGTTTTTAAGTTTTTGTGCTGATATCAAACGACAGACAGACAGAAAAAATGAAGACTCGGAACGGTCCAGGGGCTGGCCCGAAACAAAAAAAAATTTTAATCTCAGACAAAATACATGAATATTCGAATTTCTTTGTTAAACTCTATGGGCTGGAGCAATTGCCCATCTTTCAGCTTAGTTCTTCCAAATCTTGGTATTGCACCGAGCTGGTGAAACCAATTTTTCACTACTGACGAGAGATTGGAACAAAACCAATTTTGCGCGTTAAACGATTTCTAGCTATTCTAGCTTAGCTATTTTTATTTGTATAGAATCTGAAAAATCTGATGAGATCTTAGTTTTCATTTCTGTACTACTTTTGTGTTGTGGTTTGTTTTTTTTTGTTCTGTTATTATGCTATTTCGTTATTTTGTTAATTTGTCATATTTTTTTTTATTTTGATTATAGAGGTTTTAACCTAAAGGTCATTCGCCTCTTCGGGTTAGAAAAATCTCTTATGAAAATTTCTAACCCCATGTGCGGGGTCGGGGCTCGAACCCAGGTGCGCTGCGTACAAGGCAATCGATTTACCAACTACGCTACGCCTACCCCCAATTTGTTATAATGTTATTGTGTTATTTTGTTCCTTTTTTGTTACAATGTTTTTTGGTTATTTGATTTTCCCTCGGCATGATACTGTACCTTGATGTGGTACGGGGGCTTTTCCACCAAAGCAGTATTACAGTGATTATATCACATAAACTTGGGATACGATTATTTTCTTTTTAGTTAAGCTACATTGTGATCAAATTTAGTACTTAACTTGGCGACCTTTATTATCCACTGCCATGGTCAAATAATATACAATGTGGGTTTAGGACCCAATTCTCTATGCAGGCACCTCATTCCAAACGTACAAACGTGATCTACGCGATAACACAAACCTGGTCACAAATACGAACCTAAGCTCGCGCAATCATGAATCGGTCACGTCCGGAAGTATCCGCCCTTGATCATAGCAGCCCAAATTCATGCCTTTAGTTTGATCAATAGAAATAAAAACTAGACAAGACGTCCACGTGCGATCGTTGAAGAATACGTGAACACGCGAATGGCCACACGTTTATAAAAATAATGTGTCTACGTGAAGTTAGTTACTAGCACACGCGACAAAAACGTCTACATACAAACGCTCGAGTCTTTCGCGATCATCCACGCACGACCATTCCCACGATCTCATAAAAAGTATAACACCCTGGTGACTAAGTGAATGGTTTAGTACTTATAAATCAACAATCCCGGTCTCGAGAGTGAACCTCCAAATGCCCGTGTTCGCGCGATCATGAGTCGGTTTCGTCCGGAATCACCTATTCTCGGCCCTAGTAGCATAAGTCCAATGCCTTCAGGTGGACCAATCAAAAATATAATGCTCATATCCACTATACTACATAAAAATCGAATGTATACACACAAAGTCACATACACGCGACAAACAAATATAAAAATGCTTGAGCCCTTCGCGACCATCCACGCAACCTATACTCGCGCTCTTCCAGACATAACATCCCGGTGATAATATGAACGTCTCAGCACTTGTAATCACTCAAACGCAGTCTCAAGCGTGAACCTACACTCCCCGCACTCGCGCATTCATGAATCGTTCGCGTCCGGAAGTCTATCCTCGATTCCAGAAGTCTAGGTCCATGCCTTAATTGAATCAATTAGCTCTACAGTTCTAGTAGGACAACTCTCGAAAAAATCGGCATATTATTAGTACTCAATAACAATACTAATTCTTCTCTTTATTTTATTTTTATTTATTTTCGGTCTCATGCGTTATATTCTTGTGATGACCTTTTCGAGCTCATACATCCAAGAAGAGCAATATTGCTGCCAACAATGATTCTTCTCTGCCATCGGACGTCGCCAGGTTTTAGAACAAGAGATGTATTCTCATACTCGATGGAATCAGATAAGTAGGAACGATCAACAAACTGCAAGTAGTATATTACACATTTCTTATTTTAAAGTATAAAATATTATTCGCATTAAAATATTATTTACAGGCTCCACACATATCTTAATACACACAAATACACAAATGCTTGACAGGTGACTGGGCCAAGTGCATTCACTCGTAGGATCTATCATTTCGATGATCGCCT
>NC_080670.1:4624030-4649030 GCF_030247195.1 Topomyia yanbarensis | reverse complement strand
CGATTTTACGAAACCAGTGCACAAGTAAACTGACAAGCTAGTCTCATGTGGTGAATGCATGTAACCTGGAAACCCCAGACACGACAGGACGAGACGGACAGACTGGACTCGACGGGGCCTAGTTCAGAGTTTTTGGGCATTCTTCAATGCACGGTTAGTGACCTAAAAAAGAAACATTCGGCATGTTATTTTTCCTTTTATTACTGTACCTTGAGTTGGATTCATACTGATACTCACTAGCACAGTCAATTGCATATTCTCCCATATACACTCACATCCAAAACGCGCAAACGCCCCTAACTTTCGCGATAACACAAACCTGGTCAAAAACGCGAACTTACATTACAATTTCAATCATCCACACACACCTACGCTCGCAATTTCGCCAATATTAAAAACACCCCTTTACTTAAGTGAACTTTTCAGCACCTATAACCAACAACTATAACAACCGCGGTCTCAAGCATTAACCCACCATTCGCGCGATCATAGACCGGCTACGTTCGGAATTCTCTACTCTCGATCAGCCTAGACCCATGCCTTCATTTGGACCGATCGGGAATGATGCTCATATTCACCAGACAACACGTTCCTCTACCATACACTGAAAATGTCCGCGCGCGATCGCTCGAGAATACACGTGAATGTGCGAATGGCCACACGAATCTAAAGTCGGATTTATGCACGCAAAGTTGGAGACACGCTGGCATTCAAATGCTCGAGCCTTTAGCGATCACACTATTACACAGGTAGTAAACGCCCACACTAACCCAGACAGATATGCACTCCTGGACTCAAACGCTAAAAACCACACCTTCCACGCATACACCACCCAGGACTGAACATTAGATTCATACATACAAAGCAACAAGTAATAATTACAGGTATTCGTCTGGCAACCGGGGGAAGTACATCTCAAACGCATAACTTATCATTTCAATGATGGCCTTGGATCTGCGTTGCCTGTGTTCAAGGCACCATAGCTTTGTCCGTCAGGTCAAGGATGTATGAAACCCGCTAGCCACCACCCTCGGCCCTAGCTGCCCATAAAGGGATAAAAAAAAATGTTATTTGGTTGATTTTTTGTCATATTGTTCTTTTGTTAGTTTAGTTTGCTATTTTTTAATCTTTTCTGGTATTGCAGCTTATATTGTTTTCTAACAAGCTAAACTAGTTTACCCAATTATAGTCATCGTTTTATAGCTTTCAGCAAAAAAATCCCGCCCCTTCCTAAATCCTTAACCAAGCCGGTGAAGCGACAACCAACTGATTCCGGTACTGCTCGGTGTGTGCGGAATCGAAATAAATTTCACAATGTACCGGATAATTCAATCGACATAAATTCTGCAAAAATTTCACCATCCATTTTTCTGCCATTTCTCTTCTTTTCAGTGTGTCGGGCTGCTGCCGAACGGTGTAATATAATTACCGACCAAACCACCACCACCGTCGCGGTCGGGGGACAGGAAAGGAAGAACTAGCTATTCTGCTGTGTGGTGGCTTGTGGCGTGCGATGAAAAGTGCATCCCCCGAAAAGAGACTAGAGCCTAGCGCGGGAGGAGGCCAATCCTGCTGAGTTTCCCATCAGTGAAGCCGTAGCAGGAGCCTTTCGGCAACGAAATACACGGTGCAGAATCAAATTCCAATCCAATCGATTCCTATTTGGATTTCTTCCGCTTCATCTCACGTGGCTGACTGGTTTGGGGATCGCGTGGCGAAAAAGAAAAGAGAGGTGAAATTTTTCGTTCTGCTGTCGAAGGAAATAAATATTGCCGAAGCGTAGGAAGGTAAGATAAATTTATTCGATTTGGTCGTGACCGAGACAGTTCCCCGGCTCCTGCAGAAAGGTAGATCATTGCATCCGTATAGAGGCACCCGAAGGCAGCGTGGAGACAAATTTGCTCCAGGAATGCGAGTGCTTCGTGGTTGTCAAGAAGATTGTCCTCTTTCTTTCCAGAACACTTTCTGTCGGTACCAGTATGAATTACGTTTCGCAGAAACCCATTTTCCGATGAAGGTAAAGGAATGCCAATCTAAGGCAAAGATCCCCCGCAGTTAGTCTAGAGTTCGGTACGAAAATCACTGAACTGTTCTCGGTTACGGTACTCCGGTGGCACTGAGTGGCAAGGACACTGAATAAGTAATAATCTCGTTCCAGGTTCCACACTCGACAACAGAGACTGCGGACAGGTATCACCAACTCGCAGAGTAGCATAATTTCACCTTTGACTAAGAGAAGAATAGGAGAAAAAAAACTACGGCGCGCACGATACAACCAAGGTTTACAAGTGAATCAAAGTGAGGGTTGTGAACGTGCAAACGGTTAGCAAAAAGAGAAGAATAGTTGTACAACAAGAATACCTCCCATTGTTTAAGCTTTCCAGTCAGAGTCAGCGTGGTGGTATTGTGGGAAGTTAGTCAGTGAAAGGTTGAAACAAATCGAAAAAAGGAACCCAGCTCAGCATCGCGCAGCTTCCAGCAGACTCCAGGTCGAGCAGCTAGTCTGGCGATTCGGCGGTGAAGGAAACAAAAGGAAAAGTCATTCCGCTTGTTGATTAAATTTAAGGTGAGTTCTGTCTTGAGGGCCATTCGTACTAATTTGAGAGCATCATTACGACCATTTGGAGAGGGGGTGTTTTGCGGTATACGTTGTAGTTTTCCCAAGCAGATGGAAGCACCGAAGCTCGGTTTCTGGGGGAAAGGAGCAACGGAACATTGAATTGAATTTAAAACAGTCGCCGACGGAAATCAGAAATGGTGAGGTAAATAATAGTGGTGCTTTGGTGCAGTGGCTAATTTGATGGTAAATTGTAAGAGGAAATGCATCCGATGATGGTACTCTTCTAGCTGAAGAATTATCTGGTGATAAAACTATTAGTTTTTTTATTGATCTAAAGAACTGGCTCTTTATCAATATCCAATGCAGTTGCTTGATATTCATCACAAAAATTTAAGAATACCTCAGGGAAGCCATATGGAATAACTGTATTGTGCCTTTACATCAACGACACAAAAGCTTCATCTATTGACTGGAAACAGTTTTAGGATGATAATCTAACACCAACAACTCTCTTAACAAATTAGTAGATAAGTATGTTTATATCATGCCCTATGTAACCCTAGAACGCACTGTGCTATAACTCTCCCTAAGGAGGAAAGATTGAGTGACGCTTTTTCAACTATGGAGGAGAAAATTGAGTAAAACCATTTGTCCCGTGGACCCATAATTAAATTTGTTATGGAATTTGCGTTTCGCCAGGACTAGGCAGGCATCGGAGGATTAAATGACTCAATGATCCTACTAATACTCATAATGAATGAAGCGGATTGACGCTAGCTTCAAACATGGAGATAAGATCTGTGTTCCTCTGCAAACACCCAGTTAAGCGTAATATATCGCAAGACAAAGAGCTGGTCTAAGAAATATAGCACTGCACATCCTGCATTGGTTTCCTAAGCCGAATCAAGTTTTGATATCACTGGTTTTTATCAACTTAATCAGACCTCTTTTTCTTGCGGGACAACAAAGTCGAAACGTAAATTCCGTAACTAATTTTTTAAAAAAATCAAAGGTAAAAAGATAGATTCAAAAAACGCTTTATCAATCTGATGGCAGTAACGGATTATTGTTTCTGCGTTTAATACTAATTGAACTTAACTCAAGTTCCACGCATCGTGTGACCAAATTTTGATCGGAACACTTTTGAAAGTGGGTTGGCCATGTAGCCTGAATTCCGTGTTCGTGTACGTGTGAATTCTGTAAAAACAGACCAGCGAAAATAATATTCGGTCGAGCCCGAAAGTGACCAGCGACTTTGGAACAGTTTCCGTATTTTCTGGCTGTGTGAAATTATGGAAGATGCGCGTTTGTGAACAATAAAACTAGAAGGTGATGCCTTCGTAACAATCAACTTGGAAACATGCAAACCATTTTTGTTATGGTTGGGAACACTCGCATTTTTCGACCAGGGTTATTATTAAGCCATTCTTTTAAAAGATTCCGGATAGTGTAGTTTGTTTAACCCTCCGGAAGTCGCGTTTATGGCCCACTGAACGAGCAGTCGTTGGTGCCCTAAGACGATTTCTTTCGATTTTCAGAGCAGCGTGCACTCAGTGCACTAGCGCGACTACCGGAAGGTTAAAAGAATTGACACATAGCTGTTTGATTCTCTTAGGCACACAGCGTGGTCTGAGCATAAAGAGTGCCATGAGCCAGTATCACGAAAGATGGCGGGGTTATACTGCATTTGTAGCTTAAAACTAGCTTTGCTTTCATTTTTTTTTTCTTTTTTAACGACATTCAATTAGCTAGAGATTATATAGTAGGAAAAGTTATGAAAATTCAGGGCTATAGTAGTTGAGAGATTGCAATAATGCGAAATATACAGATCGGAAAACTAGCAATGGCAGGGTCATTAACGGACCATTAATAAATTACGTAACGCAAAAATTGCCCAAAATTCACATCCCTTCACCTACTGTTATAAGGTGTCACAAATTTCTCTATACCCCTCTCCCCCCCCCCTTAAACGTAACAAATCCTTCTTTTTTTTCTTCAGTAAATACATGTTACGCAACGCTCTAGCTTACTCCTCCTCCCCCTATGTCACAACATGTCACGAATTGTCGTGCTCCCTCCCCCTAAAAGCATTGCGTAATTTATGAATGGCCTTCGGCTGGCAGTAGACAAGCTTAGTTAGAGTTACTACGAATCGATGAAGTCTGTCAGCATGTCTCACGGCAAAGACAGACTTGAGACCGACAAAAAAGAGGTCACATAAGATCGCCACTAGAAGCATGTAACGGATTCTACTACTTTCAAATGCGGCATAAATATTCTTCTATTCCGAATGGATTCGCCGCTGCATCTTAAAGTACTGGATAATTGAAAGGATAGTGCTACAATCCTGCTGATACTGAAAATATTTTCCTGGTGGGCCTCAAACATATGATGATTGGCTAATCTGTAACATTAAATAGATCTAGATTTGAATACCTGCGTAAAGTTTTTTTGCGGAAGAGAATTTCTGCAGTAACGAGCGTTCTTATTAAAAATCTGTGCTATATTTATTACATGATGGAACTGGATGCAGGTGACAGAACCTAGCGGATATTTTTTTCTCAATGAATAGTTCACTTCAAGCATAGAAGGACATGTTTGTACCCCTTTATCACTTCCGATTGAGCTCAAATTTTACGAAGCGACGAGGTGCTATACCTTTCGTAACCCCATTTACGAACCGAGATGTAAACATTCGTGAGCAGTGTCAGCCAGATGGATTGCGTTTCAATTAATTTCGGTCGTTTCGCACTGCTGATTAAAAAGTCCTGGTTTTACTGGGCTAGTCACGACACTCCGGTTACGCCACAGGCATTACCCACCTAGCACTGATTTCAATTAATTTTTTTTTTAAATTACTTTGAATATGCAACTTTATTCGATAATATTGTGTGATCAGAGGTTTTATAAAACATGTTTTTATGGCGAAGAAAGATTTGAAATCGGCAAACAAACAGCTCAGATAAGGCAAGTCAAAGTCGTTGACTTTATTTTATTCTTTTTACTCTAACTTGTGGTAACTGACTCTATCATCCTATATTTTTGGTGTGACCTGTTCACAAAATAATTTGAAATTACAAAACGGTAACAGCTCAGAAATGACCAGTCAAAATAAAGATCCCCCATTATTTGGACCACCTGATAGTCCGCGTAACTTTTTCTGACCTCTTGTTTTAAATCTATATCCTTTTAAAAATCATTTTAAATGATATTTTTTATAAAGATCCTTTTCTAGGGGTAGTTTGTACAGATCTTGATTCATATTCAACCTTGATCTGATTATAATAATATTCTTTACGCTGTAAGCTTTCCCTTCCTAAATCTATTATTTTTTAGGCAAAAAAGAAAATCGTCAAAAAACAACCACTACGCGGAACATAAAACAAAACGTACCCTCGCGCTATCTGTACGCTGGTACGTGTTTGACACTTTTCAATTCGATATACCCGCGTGGTGCGACAGCAGTGCAGTGCAATACCACAGTTGACCACTGGTAAAATGAGATATTTCATCGCACGCACACTCACCACACTCAAACGATCGGTACTGCGTGTCGTCATCGTATGTAACTCAGCGCTTCTCTGTGGCTGCCACCGCTTCCATAATCCATTCACGTTCGATCATGTCTGGCGTCACTTCGTCGCGTTCTGTTCGTTGATTAAGTTGCTGTTCGGTCGCGTTCTTTCACGGTTTTTAATTGAGGTAACGTGATTATGGATAATATTCTGATTCGTTAATATCATTAATAGCTAAAAAGTGTCGTTGTTTTCTCGGATATGCCGCAAGTCAGCTCGAGTGCGCGATTGGGTAGAACGAAAATTTATCTGTGAAGAGGAATTTCTGGAGGAAAATATGGCAGTTGTGTCTATTGTAATTTTGAAAAGTTCATGGTCAATGGGTATTTATGGTATTTATAGTGGCGAATGGCAAGGTCAAAGCAGAGTAAGTGCAGATGAAAGTGAGTTGTAATGAAAATGTTTCGCATGGTGAGCTAAAACAGTGTGAATGGAGTTGAAATGGTATGGCGGTGGGTTTTTTCAGCTGAGATCGATTGACCGGTGCTTTTGGAACGTACAACTGGACAATATTCTTCATAACTTTATGGTAAGTGAACTAAAGCTTATATGTTACAAAGTTACTGCTTAAATTAAAATTTTGCGCGAATGCTAAAACTTTGTCCGATTTTTTGGAACATTGAATGGATGCAAAAAATATTCGGCTGAAAAAATGGGGACATTTACAGAGGAAAACGAATAGGCGTTGACTGAATGCGGACGTACATTTTTTCGTGCGTCAATTTTTATGGAAAGTATATCTCCTCGAGTGGATTGAAGAACAGATAGGAAGATCGGTTTATTGAACGCAAAAACAAGTTGTCGGGATACTGATCTAACCGATTTTCATGTATATTGTGAACGGATATTGAATACTGCTGAAGGTCTCACGTTTTTCTGCTCTGGTTTTTGGCGAATGGCTGGGACGTGATTCTGGTGAAAAATTATGCAAACCAGTGTCACTTTCGAAGAACTTCTAATATTACCTAGAACATGAAAGGATCGTGCACCTAAGGGAAAGCGGTATGATTGGCCAATGAATACTGTTTGATGCAGTTGCCAAAGCACCCGGACGCATTCCGATGATGATCGCGAGTGATTAACTGGTGCTTGTCCGGAAAAGGCGGATGTGAGTTCGTTTCGATCTCGTTCTTATCAAGAAGAACTTGTCATTTTTAGGCGTTTGACGGATTCATGATTGGAGTATTTTTGTCTTCAACAACAATAATTCTAATATCATTTTCAACAACTTTACTGAAGACACAATGCTGCAAAATAATGTTTTTAAAGAGCTACCCCAAATTACTTAGAATTTTACCTACCAAAATTATTTATTCAAAAGATACGATGCATTATGTTATAGTAATTCTTTAAAATCAACCGTTTCAAAATCATTTGATCTAGACTGTTTTGAATGGCTTCCAGTTTTCTTGACTTTAAACCTGCATAACTTGAGAATGTCACATTGTTTACCAAATCTAATAACGCCATTCAATGCTGTTCTCAAACCATAAATTGCTTCATCGCTTCATTTTTTTGTTTTGTCTAATTTTCAATCCCTCTAGAAATGGGTATAAGTACACTCAAGTTTTTTTTTTGTCGAACAGGATAATGCAATGTTTCATTGCTTATAAACTGGAGAACCAATCAGATAAATTCAGTTTCATCTTGTCCGATAAAACTCTTTCGATAGTAGCACTGCTAACGGATATCATTGATTGCCGTTGGCAACTTTCTGACGGCCAAGCAGTGACCGAGTAGACAGTGTTGCCAAGCAACGCACTCAACCAGCGCAACGATGACTTTCGAAGGGCTAATGCATCGATTTAGCATGCACTTTTTACTGTCCTGTTTTTGGTCACCGGAACCATCCGGAGTGGGTCGTTAGTGACGATGGCAACTGTCCGCTTCAGAAAGGCAGAGAGAGAGAGAGACGGAGAGAAACTCAGGGAAAGGGGTAAATCGTTGTATCGAGTTCTTTCGTTCGAGTGGGGGATGCTTTCATGTTTGGACGACCATTACAATATGTGAGCTTATCCTCGTACAGACCACAGAGAAGTAGCATATAACCACTGGACCGACCGGAGGTGGTGGTGGTGGTAGTGGTGGCCTCGACGTATTAAGATGAAAGCATAAAGATAAAATTTTATTGAAACATTGCTATAAAGGAATTATTTGATGATTCCAGATATTTTACAGTAATAGTTTTTGTTCCTTTTGTGCCACGCCCGGCTTCGGTTTTCAGAGCGCCACATCAATTGACCCTGGTGAAGCGACCCATTCTCTTCCCATAAGTACTGACAGAGCGAGGCAAGTCAGAACCAGGATCTGAACTGAGCAAAAGAAAGAAAAATCATGCCACTAATAATAATAGTGGAAGGATAGTAGTGCTCCACTATCCTGACAATTCAGCTGGCTAGAGTTATATGATGCTAGGCAACTGACAGAATCGCGTAGCCGACATCCAGTGCTTCCGACACAGTTTGAGATCCGATCAAATTTGGTTCGGGCAATAGTTGTTTTGTTGGGCAATTTTGCCACTTCTAATCGGTCGGATTACTGGGATTGTGTGATTGGGAATTTGCTTGTGTGTGTGTGTGCGTTGCTGTATGAAGACCGTATGTCAGTTGATAACACGGTGTAAGGTCAGCTGGACGAAAGTTTTTCAGCCTTGAATCAGGTTTTCTTCGAATGTGAATGATACCATAACTGAACGTCCTTGTTTCGTGCAGGAGCTGTTCATTGCACCTCACTTTTCTTCTTCAGCCGTCCGCTCCAGATCATACAGCATCATGAGCAAGTAAAAAACATCTAAACTCATAAGAACACACTCTGTCCCTTGTAATTGATGCTTTATTAAGGTTATTTCTGTACTTAAAATGTCAGAAAGAGCAAGCCGTCCTCAAAATACAGAACAACAATATCCAAATTCTTCGATCAGTTGTCCTTTTCGACCCCATCGCCACCAAGACCGATGCTGTCTGTTCTGTGCGAAAGTGCGGAAGATAATCAGAAAAGTGGATGGGGAAGGGTACAGTATGGCCAAAGAAGTTTTCTTCCATCCACGCTCTTATGGTTCTCGTCTATCCTCGCAGCTCAAGATTAATCCCGCTGACAAGGCTCGGTCGGGTGAAACTTTTCGATGGTAGGATAGATTGCTTGTGGGAAAACGGTTCTCTTCCCCGTTCATGCTTCGTTCGCTCCCTTCCACCAATGGCCAATCAGAAGCTGCCAGCGTAGATATGAAGTAGCCATATATAAATGGATGGGTGTGTGATTGCATGCGATAGAGACAGAGAGGAAATAAACACGACATTAATTGGAATTAGAAGATTAGTTCGCTTCTTTATTGTATTTATGAGGAGCATATTTTCGCAAATGAAGCGTGCCTTCGTTTCGGCAGTTGGAGGCGAACGGCGACTGGGAGATATCTTCATCGGTTGAAATGAATATAAATTAGTTTCGTAGATCTAACGCTGAGCCCGCGTAATCCATTGTGCAATAGGAGAAAGTTTCAAGTACGCGGTTTTACTCACTAACTCGATTGAAGGCTTTGTGTGGTTTTGCAAAATCTGTAGTCTAATTATTTTCACAACCAGAACGATCTTCGCGACATGAATTATGTTCTTCACCATTTCGTGAATTCCTCAAGGCAGCCACTGGAGACCTTTGTCAGTTGTTCGTTCAGTTAGAAACCATCTTTTGAAATAGATTGGTATTCTTTCACTTAAAAAAAATAAATATTCTACAAGCTCTGAATCTGGCAGCACTGCCAACCAAACAAATCGTTTTCCAATGCTACCGCAATCATTTGTCAACCGTTCGACTGACTATCCGGAATTGGCTCTAACGACAACGCATCCCCATTCCAATGTAACCCAGCCACACAGAGGTAGGGAATGGGGAATGGGAAAAAATACCGAACGGGAATGATGAATCGCGAAACCAGGGCAGCTCTCGAGCAGAGAAGATTGATATCAATTCCGGAAAAAATAAACAGAAAATCAACTCGTTCGAGCCGGGGATTGTCCCGCCAAGATGAATTTCCTGTGTTTGTGTCAAAGTTACAGTTCAACCCATTAAAGTCCTGTGGTCCTACAACCTTCGAGCCTAGTTTGCTGTGGATATTTCCGAGCATCACCTGACGAAGATAGATATTCCTGTTCCAAGAGCGAGAGCCAGTTGGAATAAATTGGGAAGGCAACTGAAAATAAAATCCTGCGGACAAAGGGCGACCCGGTTCCCAATGGGTTAGTACTGCTCGGAACGGGCAGTAGAGTTGTAACGAGCAAAGCTTGCAAGACTTGGGAGATTCCCATTCATTATATCGAGCGCTAGTTTATGGAACGACCGTCAGCAGAAGTCAGCGGGACGACGACGACGACGTTCTGGGCTTTGGTTGGAAGAATAAATCTGAACAAATGACCACAGCACTTTCTCGCAGTGTATTTCGTAATCTCTCGCCCTGTGTGTGTCTGTGTATGTTTGTGACGGGTAAACCCGTGATGCTAAGCTAAGCGGCTTCTCTGGTCTGGCGGTACAGCTCCACTACATGAGCGAGTCAGTGGAAATGGAAATGGAAACCGTATCGTATGACGACCGCAACTAATTGGACAATGGCGACAGTCCCGACTGCAAGATAGTGCCGAAATAATTGTATGGTTTGTTCCGTACGAAAGGATTTAAGTTTTGGCATTGGTGGGCTCAGAGTAAATAACGTGTCCTTTTTCAGCTGGGGAAATAAATATAGCGCAAAAGCTGTAAACTTTTTCACAGAGTTTGTTACCCAAGTTGCATTAAATAGCATGGCGTTGAATTTCGAACCTGATAAATTAATCAATCGCTTTTATCTGTCTGTTAAAAGTTGAACGGATATTAACATCAATGTGATTAGTCGGAATGCCTCAGGGAAGCACTATAGGTCCCTATTTTTTAACAACTTTCGCTAATGATATAACTCAACTGCTTTCACGTCAGAATTGAGCTGCTGTTAGTCAGCCTATCTAGAAAAACACAAATCTTGGATTCAGTGGATTCTGGGGATCTCTGACTGTTGGACAATTGGGCTGTTGGATACATGGATGCTTGGGTTTATGCACTCTTATATTCATGGTATGGTAGGCTACTGGATTATTAAATTTTTGGGCTCTCAAATTTTTGAACTACCGAATACTAGAATTCTTTGATTATTTAATTGTTGGTCTATCTGACTTTTGGAATCTCGAGCTGTTGAATTAGTGAACTCCAGGGCTCTTGGATTCTTGGACACTTGATTCCAGGACTTCTGGATTATTGAACGCTTGTACTAGTGGGCTATTAGACTTATGAGTTCTACGGACTCATCGAACCTTGTCTTCTTAGATTCTAGAACTCTTCGATCATTGAACTCTTGCACTGTTGGGTTTCTGGAATCTTGGGTTCTTGGAATCTGAGATTTTCGGACTCTTCGATTCTTACCCTCTTGAAACCTTACACTAGTGGACTCTTGGATTTTTGCATTCTTCGATGTTTGGACTTTTGTACGCTTGAACTTTTGGATGCTAGGACTCTTGGATGCTTGAACTCATGGACGCTCACACGCTTGGGCTCTATGGGCCCTAGACTCTTGAACGCTTGAATTTTTGGACTTTTGGATCCTTAGCCTGTTAGATTCTCCCTCTCTCGAAACCTTGCATTCATGAGCTCTTGGGTTTTGGGATCCTTGGAGTTTTGCATTCCTGGATTCTTGAACGTTTGGAATCTTGGACGCTTGGACCTATGGACGCTTGGACCTATGGACGCTTGGACTCTTGGATATTTAGACTTTTGAATCCTTGAACTCTTATATTCTTGCTTTCTTGAAACCTTGCACTCGTGGACTCTTGAACTCTAGGATTCTTGGACTTCTGCATTCTTGGGCTCTTCTACATTTGGACTTTCGGACGCTTGGACTTATGAACGCTTGGACCATATGAGACTTGGACTCTTAGACAGCTAAGATGGGTTCTGAACGATTGGGTTTTTGAACTTTTGGATCCTTGGACTCTTGAGTTCTTGAACTTTTGGATCCTTGGACTCTTGAGTTCTTGAACTTTTGGATCCTTGGACTCTTGAGTTCTTGAACTTTTGGATCCTTGGACTCTTGAGTTCTTGAACCCATTACTCCTGGTTGTTTGGAGTTTTGGCACGTACAAATGAATGCTATGACATCCCTTTGGAAACGTGGCTCAGCGAAAGTACCTTTTCTATGCAAACTTTCGGGGCCAAACCAGCAGTGGAGTGTACTGGGCTGTTCAACGCCGTTTAAAGGCGCAATTAGTAGAGTTAGTAGGGTACAATACGTATATAGCATTATTTTTGCTATGTTATTGCAGAGGTTGCTCGTGTTGCGTGAATTAAATACATGGTAAAGAACATCGTTGACGATTGTCTTTTCGGCTGTTACCGTAGATCAGCTCTATTAGTTACGGCGTCATTTATGTTTTCACGCGTTTTTCTGCGAAAACGCATTGTCTTTTGTCCTCAGTACAGTACTTTTAATTAATGTGAAAAAATGTTGAGAAAATACGTAAACAGTAATGCACAACTTCCATTCCACATTCTGGCGACGACGAGGACACCGGAGAAGTCATTTGAAAATACAAAATCTGCAGTTTTTGTACTCTTCAAAAAAAGTTGATCCGCTGATTTTCTAGGCGCGTACATTTTTATTTAACCCAGAATATTGTGACCTATCGTGTCCCCAGATTTAAAAAAAAAAACGAAAAAAATATGTTCGCCTTGTTCGATTCCAATGAGTGCTTGTTTGTCAAAATCTGTGCAAAAACACCATCGCTTTATCGCATCGAAGAAAGTCTCTGTAAAATTTAAAGAAAAAAATGCTCAGGGAAAATATAATTTTTGATGCCAAACATCTTAGAAAGAATCACGAATGTTTATTACAGTCTCTAAAAGGACCGAAATATGCGGTATCAGCAAAACTCCATTTTCGGCAGCTGATATTCACACTCTACGTGAATGTTAAATTTCCTATCAAAATAGTAGTGTTATCAAATTTGTTATCTCCGGCTACTCGGACCGCCAGAGCACGGAACAGATGGAAAGCTTGCGTGTGTCCAACAACCGGCGGAGGCGTCGTCACGTTTCAGTTGACCCGGGTTAAGCTTCATTTGCCGGATTGATTCAAATCTACGAACTGCTAAATGGAAGTGACAGTTTGCTATGTGATTTGCGAAAAACGAAAAAAAAGCATGCTGAACAGAGCTTTTTTTGTCTGTCACATGCGATGTGAATTGGGATTAATTTGGCCGGGAAAAACTAATTGTGACGTTTTGCTAGAAGTCACGATGGTCTATCATTTGCGGGGATATTAATTTTAGTTTGGTTTCAACTCTCAAGAAACTTCAGCTATTACATACTCAGTTACATTTCTTAAAACACTATCAATAACAGTTACTTCTTTTATGCTCTACTGAATCCGACAGGGCGAATCCCCGTTCTTAATCATCACGACCGGCATTACTCGACAAATCCGGCGGTGACTGTTGAGTACACCGCAAACGGTTGAAGAAATTGTCACCCGAGATCTGCTTCCATCGTTCGGCGTGCATGGCACAAAAAAAAGAAAGATCGAAACGACAGACGACATGTGACAAGGCTCAAACTCCACACTTCGAAAAAGGGGAAACCCCGTAAGATGACAAATCGAAAAGTACACCCGAATTCACACAAACCCGAGTGAGTTTGTCGGAGTGGAAACGAGAACTACTAACCGGTTCTGCTATCGGCAGCCTCGGTGCCATCCAGCGGCAGGATCCACCGTCACGCGCTCTTTCGCGTGACTGTCGCAAAACTTGAAAACCCATTCGGTATGTTACACCTTCCCCCCAGTTCCAGTTTCAACACGTCACAACAAGCGCGCGAGAAAGGGAAAAACAATTCGCAATAAATATTTGTCAAAATTAAGCTGACTGTCATGAGGATTGTTGGCCAAAATATTGCTTCTGGAAGCGACGGAAAAATGGAAAACATTCCGATATCTTCGTTTGGGTGAGTCGCCGATATTGAGCAAAGTCGCACAGAAATGTGGTCTTCTGATCACTGGGGGAGTAACCGGTCGAGTGTGGAGTGGAAGTGAGCTGTCGAAAGACAAATGGTTGCCTCACTCGAAACGATTCCGCTGTCAAGCTTTGTCGAATCATGTGTCAATTAGAAGTGTTATAAATTTTTCCGAGGCTACACCGAAAAGGTGACTGTTTTTCTCGGGTACACGTACTTGCTTGGCCTACTTGATTGATGACGATGCGGACGGTGGTGGTCGAACGAATTTCTTTCGTTGTCGGTATTCATAGAGGCTGATATTTTTCCATACGTTATCCAAGTTGGCCGGTAAGATTGCTGGACTATTTTGATCGTTCCAGAATGTCAGGAAAATATCTGGGAAAGTTCAACTGTTACAGTTGTCCAAAATAATTAACTAAATGTATTACTAGCAAAACGGAGACTCAAAATATTTCCACTAATGAGACCTAGGACGGCAATGATAAAATTATCAATTTTAACTCAACGGTCATTGATACAGTTGTAAAATTCCCTACCTCATACCCTTTCCAAGCTACCGGACACGATATTAATCCCTTCTGAATTTATGATAGCATTTAAGCACAATCCCACATCATTCCGGACATTTATCCGTAAAGGAACCGTGCCGCTCTGCTGGAGTTCATTTGCTGCAAAGACCCAAACCGGCCATCCACTCTCGCGCGACCTTCCGATACGAAAAAAGAACCCCTCACCGTCGAAGCACATTAATCCGTTTAAAGCTGGTCACACAGGCAGGCCATGACCGAAAGAAGACATGTGTGACAAGTGGAGAGAAGCTCAATTTTTCTTCATTTTCACATTTTTTCCCTTCGAAGACCACCCCTTGCCTCACTCATCCGTGAAGCTAGGGCCATTAGAGCTTGGGACCGTTTCCGATTATTGCGGCCGGGGCCAACCAACTCCCAGGCGCTGGCAATGAAGGTGTTGAGTGTAGTTTTTTGTCCTATCATACTCCGACTCTAGGCTATGCGAGGAATTCCAATCGAAACACATTTTCTTCTGATCGACTTTCAGATGGTTAAACGCGTCGCACAGTACCTTTCCGAACCGGTCGAAAAGGCTAAAGAATACCCACCGGGTTACCGTCCGGATTGTCAAAGTGAAATTCAAGAAATTTTTCTCCAGGAAATGGTCTCTAGTTTCTCACGTGACATGTGTGAGTGTGTATGTCGATATGCGTCATACGTTTAGTGGTTGCATTATCGGAATTTTTCAGACATTCGCTGCTCATTCGACCGGAATCGGCGATTTTTTTCCAATGTTCAACACTGAACGGGGTGGAGTCTACCCTAGACTGAAATCTGCAAGAGTATGGACAGTCGAAGAGTTGTTACCGTAATTTTAAGCTTGACAGCTGCACGAAAACTTGACTCCATAATATCATAGATCATTGCAGAATGATACGAAGAATACCAGTTCTAAGTGGCTGCTTGGAGGTTGAACGCCTGTCGCAGTTTACAATAACATTAACAGGAAATTTTTGAAAGCTACGCATTGTATTAAAAATTCCTACACGCTCATTTGAAAAGACTCAACAATGAGTGACAAACATTTAATTAAAAGTTCATGTAGTCTAAAAAAAATTTCTACTCTCATAGGTTGAATGAATTGACATCTTAAAGCAACGTTAGCAATATCAGCTAGGAAAATGGCCATTCATATCTTAGTAAACATATTTGTAGGTTTTCATATTGCTTTCTATCAGAAAGATTGCGTTGCTTTAAGATGCTTGCAATACACCTTGATAGTGGTGAATCGAGGAGACCAGAAGGTTTCATTGGGCATTTTTTATGTTGCATGCTTTTGCCACTCTAATGACCCCAAAGCAAGGTTCATCCAATAGTTAGTGTTTGTAATATTTGTGTTTTTTTATGTGCTGTATGTTTTTAGTGAACTTTCATTCCATACTATAAAATAAACGCGAGCAATAACATAAAAATGCTCGAGCTTTTGACGATATTACAAAACGAGAGCATTTACGCATACCGACGCCCAGTGATGCTATTCTCGTTCGTTGGCGCGTAAAACGCCTTCCTCGTTCGCGCGAAATATCGAGAACACTCTTAGTAGTCCATGCTCTTCGTGCATCAACACTCGCGTTTGCTCTTCAACAAATTTATAACGCGGTCTCATGTGGTAGCATAAAAACGCCCTCTCTAACGCGATCATGAATTATACCGTGCTGCTCACTATCGAATGCGAAACTAGACTACAAATAATACACAGAAATGCGTCGGCGATCAGGTCAATATGTCAGAACTTACGAATTTATAATGCCGTCTCAAGCGCAACTATAGCAACTCCCGTTCTCACGCTATCATGAAACGGTTACGTCCGAAAGTCTCTTCCTCAGCGGGACATTGTCGGTAGCTCTAAGAATATGGGGGAACTTGCTTTCTTCTATTATCCTAACATTCAATTGTAAACATTGGGCTCATTGCCCGCGCGAACATTCAAGTTCCCACGCGAAGATTCAAATTTCCATACGGTTATGCAATAGAATTTATACACGTGAGTTTACATACACTTCAGCACCTGCGATCAAACACGTTAACGTATAAACACTCACACCGTCCGCGATCATCCACGCAGACTTACGGCCGCGATCTCGTCAAACATGAAAACGGTTTAGCTATTTTTTGAACGCGATCTTAAGCGCGAACATATAAACGCTCGTTCCATCGTGATCATAAAATCTCTACGTCCCACATTTAACATCACAATTAAGTTTTTACAAAGAAATTAATTTGGAATTTTTTATATTTTTTTCTAATTTCTGAAATTTTTTAAGAATGGTAAAATATTTTTTTTCATATTTTAATATTTGACGACTCCAAACTTTTTGAAACTTTCATGATTTTTTTTAAGATTCTGAAGTTGTAAAAATTTAAAAATGTTAATATTCATATTTTTAAATATTTCAATTGATTCTTTCGAGGTTTTTCAAAGCTTTTTTTAATTAAAGAATTTAAAACATGTGAAAAATAAAAACAATCTAAAATTTTTTAACGAATTTAATAATCTTAACAAATCCTAAAAATAATGACTTAAAATTTTGAAAATTTAAAAAAAAGGAATTTTTAAATATTTTAGAATTTGTTCAATCGTCAAAAATTTTAAAATTTCTAAATATGTTGAAATTCTAAAAATTTTGAATTTTTTAAAGTTTAATGTTTTTTTAGATTCTTAAAAATTTTAAAATTCAAATTTCAAAAACCTTAAAATTTATAAAATTGCACAAAAATTGTTAAAATTGCAAAATATTGTTCAATTTTTTTCCAAGTTGAAAAACATCAAAATTTTTAGAAATTTTGAGGATTTTATACAATTTGAATATGTTCATAGCGTTTTCATGACGTCTCGACGTCCCGTCACTCAATATTGCAATCAGATCCACGGCCCGCTGCAATTAGCGGTGATATTCTCCGTTTCGTCCGCGATTGTAGTGAGTGATTCTGTCAGGTAACTCTTCTGAGAACCAAGCTCCTACAGTTCCAGTTGGACCACACCGTTATCTTTTTTAATTTTTTGTTAGTATTTTTCATACAATGCTTATTATAACAAAATTTTCGAAATCACTGATTATTATGACTTATTTTTTTATACTTTAATGAATTTTTAAATTTTAGAAACCTTATTTTTCTTAAATTTTTTAAAAATTTGAAAATTATTGCGGCTTAATATTTGAAAATTTTTAATATACACTCAGGTTTTTTTTACGCGGGGGATACGAGCCGCGTAAATGAAAACCGCGTAAATGAAAACCGCGTAAATTTCAAAATCCGCGTAAATGAAAACCGCGTTAATTTCAAAATCCGCGTAAATGAAAACCGCGTAAATTTCAAAATCCGCGTAAATGAAAACCGCGTAAATTTCAAAATCCGCGTAAATGAAAACCGCGTAAATTTCAAAATCCGCGTAAATGAAGACCACTTAAATTTAAGAATCCGCGATAAAGGGAACCTCATTGATGGATACCGCGTAAATTCCAAAATCCGCGTAAATGAAAACCGCGTAAATTTCAAAATCCGCGTAAATGAAAACCGCGTAAATTTCAAAAACCGCGTAAATGAAAACCGCGTAAATTTCAAAATCCGCGTAAATGAAAACCGAGTAAATTTCAAAATCCGCGTAAATGAAGACCACTTAAATTTAAGAATCCGCGATAAAGGGGACCTCATTGATGTATACCGCGTAAATTCCAAAATCCGCGTAAATGAAAACCGCGTAAATTTCAAAAACCGCGTAAATGAAAACCGCGTAAATTTCAAAATCCGCGTAAATGAAAACCGCGTAAATTTCAAAATCCGCGTAAATTTCAAAATCCGCGTAAAAAAAACCGCGTAAAAAAATACCGCGCAAAAAAAAACCGCGTAAAAAAAACTTGAGTGTACTTGAAAATTTCTAAATTTGAAAAATAAAGTCAACATTTTACAAAATTTACCTTCGCCCATCTCCATTCTGTACTGCTTGTGGAATGGATTGAAACAGATTTTTTAAGTTATTTGTTGCTTGGCTTTTCGACGTTTCTACTGCGTTTTGAGCGCTTCTCTAAGGTTGGTAATGAAACATAATACTTTTTTTTTGTAAAAACTTTCACCAATTCGTAAACGAGATCCACCTTCTACCGCAATAACTGATGGCATTAATTTTGTTTAAAGAGTACCTTCCGATGATTTAAACCCATTTCAAAAGTTCCGACAGTAATCCAATCTAACCAGTCAACTACCCTTAGAAATACTTTGCAATTTTCCCAGCCCGAATCGGCAAGTAATGCACACTTCTACAACTGTTCAGTAACCGTCATGTTGTAGAGCACAGACACAGGCTGCAGGAAAGCTACATCATTGTAGGATGATTTCTTTCAGACTGCACCCATCGTCGGCGACGTCGTCGTCGTCGGTCTCAGAGGGTGGGGTGGGCCAACGCCAATGTATGAATCGGAATCCGTCGTAAAGTGGTTTGCAATTTCATCTACCTTTCGAGTTTGCTGTAGCCGATTGCCGACTCCCTTACCATCCACCGGTTGGCAAACACCACTATACGTGCTTTTGTCGGAACTTAATTCACATATGTCTGTTGGCTTGGCGGCGCTCTGCTAATGGCATTCACTCACAAAAGGATGAAATTAAATATAAAAGCTATGCTTCGAGAGCAAACTTCTCCTCCCCCCCCCCGCAATTTGCTGCAATGCCAATAGAAAGTTAGACACAAGCTGTCAGACGGGGTTGAAGTTGAAATGAACTGCAGTTCTATGTGGAAAACAGTTAGTTGAACTACGTTTTAGAATATGAAACATATTCCCTGCCTTCCAAAGAGGTTGGTTAACAAGCAACGGGTGACGAAATGTGTGCTTTGAGTAAACATTCCGGCCCCCGTGTTCCGTATCTGGCGAAGAGTTTTATAAAAATGGTTTAAGTAGTTTTAACTCGAACACAGCGGAAAGCTGCAGTTGAAATAGTTCAACATTCTTATCGCAATAATAATTCGATTCACAAGCAGTTCTAAAATATCCCTACCCGAATGGCACTACTCGGTAATCCGGTGGAACGATAAGAGAACCCTGTATACTGTGGCATTAAACGACACCCGGCGTCTCTGCAACAACTGCACAACAAAGTGTTTTACAGTCTCAGCAAGACCAACTCGCCTCCTGCTCCTCCCACAACATCAGTCGGGTCCCCTGCTCTCGATACAAGTACGTACGCCCATAACCAGAGCGGGCGAGTCCATCGAACGATCGTTTCATTGCCAATCCGTGCCGCATATAGTGTTACTGATGATGCCATTCTCTTCTTTCTTTCCAGGCGGGGGTTACAGGGTTCAAAGCGCACTCTCGGGAGCGTGAAGGTTCACTGTGTCGAGTTGGTTCCCTGTAGGGGGATAATGGCGAGTTGATATCGATTTATAGCACAATTTTGGGTTGGTTTTGAAGTTTGCTACTAACTGATACTATGAAAGGGATACTTAATCGAGTATGAGATCGTTAGGCGTGCAGTTCTGGCTATGGTTTCTATTCGTCAAGGGGATCCACTATGCATGCATCTTTTAGTTATGCACTTTCATCCACTTATTTTATTAGATCCCGGTATTCAAAGTCATTTACTGTCGTTTTACCCCATCCTACCCAAGCCGACTCCAAAACAGCAGTTCATGTTCCCCACCCAACCTGACGGCAGAACCGGGGTTGTAAGTCCATCCGGAGTCGTTCGAAACCGTGCAAGTGTTGTGCATCGATAACCTTCGGAATGACGACGGCTGCGGGTGGAGTTTCGAATCGAACGGCAGCGTTTGGTGGTTGCTGCTACTTCCCAACCTAAAACACTGCACTACTACAAAACAACACCACAAACTGCTTCCAGGCAGGCAGGCAGACGAATAAGACATAACCCTTTCGACCCTCCCTGGGATGATGACACTGTCGACGAGGACAACAACGACGACGATGTGGCACTTGATGGGAATTTCCGCTTGAGACACACACACACGCCGGTTTTCGATTCAAGTGTCGTTCCCGGCGTCCTCGTCGTCATCGGATCATGTCGAAAATAAAGTGTTTCTTTTTAGTCTGTTGATGTTGTTGTCCAGAGCGGAGGAGCAGCGACATGAAAGCAACACTAGGAGCTATTTAATGACAGGATCTGTTTACTAGGGCGGAAACCGGGTGCTGGAAAGTACTTTGATACTCATGTCAACAATGGAGGTTCAATTGTTCGGCTCTTGTCTACGATTCGAATGTTTGGTTAGGTTTGGGATACGAATGCATGCTGTAATTGGAAGTGCATTCGATTATAAATAATGAAGTGTTTTTTTGTCCAGGAAACAAAGTGATCAAAGGGGTCTGATATAGCACCAGTTTAGACAGTTGAGTTGCTGCGTTCGTCAGAATAATTGTGAAATACAATTGTACTGTTGGAGTGGCTTCGATTCTGATGATAACAGGTTATATTGTATGTAGGAGTGAATATAAATTTTAGATCTTTTACTCTCCACCGTCCTAATTATGTGTCTGTTTGAAGGTATCAGTCAGCTTGGTATGTCAGAGGGGAATGCAATGTCCTGATGATGGCTAAAATAGGGACGTTGCATGCCCCCTAACTAACCGAACGTGCTGATGCCTTGGAACAAACGCTCCGTCGAATTGGCAAAGCAATGTCTCATTGCATTATTTTTATTTTATTTTAAGATCTCACTATGATCTAAACATTATGCTCAACTAACCACGAAAATAATATTTTTTTATGAAAGCCCTTTTGAATATCGAAATTTGTAAAATGTTTTCGAATTATCTTCCCCTAACAAGTCCCAGTCGCACTCGATCATTCCGGAAACCGATACGGAACGGAATACTTTTTCAAGTGACTTTATTTTCTTGTTTACTTACGACTTCTCGTTGGGTTCGTTTCCCATTCTTTTAGTCACTAGCCAGCGGCGACGAAAGGAGTAGTGTGGTCGAAAGTTTAATTGCATTCAGTCTGGTCCACAGTCCTTCTTCGTTTTTCCACCACCACCGCCAACGACAGATGGGGACACCGTCGAATTGCATTATCGCAACAGAGAGTAGAGGAAAGACAAAAAAATCAGACGTAAGAGAAGGAAATGGGATTCTTTCAGGAAAAACAACCGGACTTTTGTGTGCGTGTGTGATTGAATTTGTCATCGATGCAGTGCTCTTTGTCGGGTACGGTAGACGATGGAAGACGACTCTTTCCTTTTCTTCCACAGATCCTGGTAGGATGAATTATGGGTCTGACAATTGGCGTTGGTCTGTCATTTCTGGCAAACAATGCCGTAAAGAGTTTCCTTTCGGTTTAATTTTAGTGGCTTCGAAAGAGGGAAATAATTTGTGGTTGAGCGTTCGATACTGTTAGTTTGTTGACCGTCTCTCGTTATTGCTTTAGTTGTTTAAGAGACTCCACTAAAACAGTTTATAAGAAAGGGTGTATAAATAATAGTGCGAACAAATGCATACACCCGCGATATCCTTGTTAAAGTCAAGTTCTCCTAACTCAAACAGTTGAAAACTATCACATAATTATCACGATCATATTCCCACTCAGTGACAGTGAAAATTGCCTTATACACGAAGCAGTATAAATTCATCTCATTTCCATAAAGAGTGAGTGACACCGCCGTAGCAAGAAACTGCATCATCCGACCGTATGGCGGATCGCGAAGCTCCTGCACGGTTTCAGCGGAAGAAGAAAGTTTTCTCCACCATCTTCACTGCGTTCCCCCCCCCACACACACAGCCACCGAGGCCGGGAATCATCGCCGCCGGAATCAGCATCGAGCAATGAAATGGAAAAGCATTTGTTTTGTGTGTAATTAACAGCGCTTTTAATGCTTCATTTATGGTAATGACTCTCGTAAGAATCTTCCCCGTTCGACGCCAGCCGACTGGAGAGTGCGAGAGTATAATAAACTGGTAGCGTCGGGGAGGGTATTTAATTTTGATTTCTTCACTGACTTGCTGCCCGTTGGTTGGAAAAGCAGCGCTCCCGCTACGTAAGAGTTGGAATGGCAAGGTGTAACGGTTGTACGTATTTGAATTTTAAAAAGCAACAGGAGTGCAATTGAGAACAGCTGGCTCAGGATACTTAAGTTTAATGGGCAGCGCCACGGGAGAATGGTTCTTACGGGCTGAGTGATGAATGACTCTCGATGGGGTGTTTAAGAGTAAGAGGCTGCAACCGAGTGTCGATTAAGTGCGGAAGTGGGTCCTATTACGACTGCCCCAGATAGGCGTAATAAATTTTATTCGCTGTTGATTTATTTTTGTTTTGAATTGATGAGCTAAACTAATTTGAAAATGGAGCCCAATAGAACCCTGAGGAAGAGGCTATTTCATTGATCGAAACGTTGAACATTTACAATATTCAATATTCGATAGCGAAATAAACTAACTCATCACCTTTCACAAACAGCATCCGATTTCTTTTGAAACGAGAAACAAATTTTCTTCGAGTGATAAAAACCCTGTCTGCTACAGGGACTAGCCAGCAGCGGCAAAGGATGTAATGGGGCGAGAAATTACTGCCGAGTCATGCATGTTATTGCAACTCGATTGATCGCCAGCTGTCGACTCAGTAAACAGCACGTCCTTCGGTCGGTCGGTTGGGTCGGACCGAATGTGACTATTGTCTGGGGAAGATGAATACTGAAACTTGATTATGCGGAAGGAAACAACACATTACGAGTGATGCTTCGAGCTTGCGGTTTTTGTTAAGTCTGGAGCTCGACTGGGAAGGAGTTTGGGATTTGGGAATGCTGGGATAGTGAGGTAGACTATTGCTAGTTGTTTTTAATCTTTTTTTTCTGGGCGAAAATTACGTGTGAGCGAAACAGAAGAAATAAAATTTATTTATCCCAGAAATTAGCACAGATCGAACAATCCCGTACATAACATTTAGAATAGCAATGTTGGTAACCGAAGTTATATGAAAATATACATAAAGTGCTACTCGTAAATGCAAATGAGACATGTTCCATCGTTCATTACTTCTAGCTGAGCCCTACTTGGAGCTCAGGCAACAGTAGTTACTTACGAACTTGAAGAAGGTAACAAAATCTAAGTGGCTAACTATTGAAGTCTGGTACTATTACCATTATTTTGCACTTATCTTGCTTATTGATCAAGTTACGATATGTCATCGTTTTTTGTTAGTAATGAGGCATGAAAGGTCCTTCTTTTATCTTAAAGAAGGATACTGAATGCCCCCTTACTTAAAAACCAAACTGACGCCTAAAAATGGAATAATATTTGATTGAAGCTAAATGTTATCTGTTTTATTAAAATATTTATCGACATTGAAACAATTGTATTGTTTATTGGGGGCTTTAACCTCGATGGGTCATTCGCTCTAATATTAAAACAAATTGTTCTCTATTTTTCACTTGCACAATAGCAAAAAGCATTTAAATTGTCCGAACTAATAAGCTTGACAACAGCATTTAATTTTTTTCACTTAAGTTAACAACGGAAGTCAATCAAACGACAAGTCGCATCTCGCACACATGTATCCGCTTTGTGATTTTTATTGAATAAGCAAAATGAAAAAAATGACGTTCAGGCGCATATTAAGAAAGTCCTCAAATCTGTTTTATTCTCTTTATCATTTACTATTTACTTTTTTAAATCCTTTGGAATGTTTTTATTTTTATTTATTTTGCTCTTTTTATTTGTTGTTTTATATTTTCCCTTACCTCGATCCTTTTACTAAGTGATTCTTTTACTTATTTGGCCTTTTTTCCAAAGTTTTCCAGTTTTCTGTTGTCACAGTTATTTTTTTTTCAAATATAATTTTCATCATTTTTATTCGTTGCTCTTAAAAACTTAACTCGTGCAGCACTTTTTACTCTTTTTTGTTGCATCTTTCAATCTTTTTAGTCTCTTACTCTTTATTATTATTTTTCAATATTTTCTTTTTCAAAACATCTTACTTTATTGTGTCACTTCTCACTCCTTACACCTACTTTGCTCTTATTTTATTTTTCCTCTTTCTGGGCTAACATTTTGAACAGTTTCAGTCATTATTATGTTTTTCCTATTTTACTTGATTTTGTTATCTCTTGTCTTCTACACTGGTAGTCTTTTTATTAAATTATTTTTTTCACACCATTTATTCATTTTTGACTTTTACTCGTTCTGTTCGCTCTTTCTACTTATATGTTGTTGTTCTTTGTTTTTATTTTTTGTTCCTTTTTTACTGCTTTGAATAATTTTTTCTCTTCCTACTCCTATTCCTCAGCACTTTTAAATATTTTACCTTACTGCTTCTACTTGTTGTATTCATCGTTTCCT
>NC_080670.1:4598530-4623530 GCF_030247195.1 Topomyia yanbarensis | reverse complement strand
GCAACGTACACCTTAGAATACAAACGCTTGAGCCTTTAGCGATCATCCACGCACACCTACGTTCGCGATCTCGTAAACATGGTATCACCCCGGCGATAGAAATTTTTTTAGCATTTATAAATTAGCGAACGCGAACCTTGAATTGGTCACGTCTGGAAGTCTCGACTCTGTCCTAGCTACATTGGTTCACACATTTAGTGGGACCAGTCAGAATATAATGCTCATATTCACTAGGCAACACGTCCCATGGCGCTAGGACCGGGAAATCTAGTGGTATGGGAGATATCACACTTTTGCAATCTGAACTGCGCTCACTGAGAATTAAGTATCAGATTCACGATTCGCGCGCTCACTCAAGAACATACGGAAATATGCGAATGGTCGCACGGTTATAAAAACGGATTTATACACGCGAATTTGCATATACGCTGGCACTCGCGACATACACAAGCCCACGCGATCTAACACGTTAACATACAAACGCTCGGGCACTTCGCGATGATACACGCGATCGTGAAGTCCATCTGCACCGTATACTCAGTATCACATTCAGAATCACGGCCTGCTGCAATTGGCCTTAAGCAGTGGCTAACATTACCCGTCTCGTCTGCAATTGTAGTGAGTGATTCTAGCAAGGACCTCTTCCAAGCTTTACAGCTCCACTAGAACGACTGTAAAAAAATAAATCTAAGTTTTTCTCAGATAAAAAACGACAAAATCTTAAACAACACATTTTACTCTACCCTTACGTAAAAAAAACAATTTCCTAACAGTTGCCAACCGATGATGCTAAATTTTCTCATATCGCCTCTCATAATGCCGGGTCCCCCCCACCCTAGCGTGTCTACCCAAGGCATCGATTTGCATGACAAAGCGTGCGCGGGGACCGATTTACGGCAACACTCGAGAAATCACTACCAAATCGAATGGAACAAGATTTGGCAGCTATCCAGTGACAGTCGAGGAGTGCCGCCGGGAACTGTTTCATTCTAGAATTTCGCAGCAAAAAAAGAGCCAGCCTACTGAGAGTGGACTTCCATCGCAGTAGTCCTCATCGACGACGTCGTCGTCGTCGAGATGAAACTCTTGCCAAGCATTTCAAGCTGCGCTAGCTTTGGGCTTAGAGGCAAAGAATGGAGAAAAAATTACGGGGCAAACAAATAACAAAAACATCAACAACGGCGAACGGAGGCCAACGGGAGGGAGAAGCAAACGTATCAGGAAAATTTATTTACGTAATATGCAAATGAAATTTTCACTCGTACATTGTTTCGTCTTCTATGTATTCCCCGCTTATAGCTGGTAGTAAATTATGACCGTTCGCTTGGATTCTGGACTAGGCTTCGCTTCACTCCGCTGGAGACGCATATCGCCATTTACCAAGTGGACGCGGTCGAGCAGAATTTAAACTTTGTCCCAAAAACAAAATGTTACTTTTACTGCTGTTGAATATGAAAATTGAATTAGCTTTTTACGTTCACTGGCGCGTAGTGAATTAGGAATATTCACTTTTTTCATGCTACACATGTTGACCACATTTAAAGACCTTTTCCAAGTTTACCAATTTTAACAACCGACCATTAGAAAGGACAAACTTGTCACAGCCCTGGGGACAACGGATGACAGACACGCGGGACCCTGTCTGCTGCCGGACCGTTTTCCATAATCATTCTAATCTCATTTTCTGTGAATCTTTTTTTTTTTTTGTTTCGAGTCCCGGTCGGGTTTGAGTGCGGGAATGGCGCGGAAACTGCTGCTGGCTGTTTAAAACCGAAAACCCACAAAACGATTCATTAACGGTAACGAGCTAAATTTCGGCTTCACATCCCGGGGGATTGGTTCCAGAGTTTGGCAGTTTGTTTGTATTGTTCGGAGTTTACAAAAAATGAAATTATTTCTAGAAAGGAGGAAAATGAGCGCAGTACGCGAACGTCCTGACCCAGCGGCTAGGACCAGTCGTAAAACGTATCAGGTTTATCACTGCGTTCGGTGTTCTTTTTCGTTGTTCTGACGTTTAGCGCTCAGGACGAGACTGAGCTGGTGTCTCAAATAGAAAATCCTTTTCGCTGAATTCCGTGGATTAAGTAAATTGCTATGGAATGTAGTAGCATCATTTTATTGGAATATTTTTTTCAATATTTTAGGGAAATTACCTTCTTTTATTCATGAGCAGGTCTTTTGTAGTTCAGATTTTATCAATATGGTAAGAAAACTTCCACAAAATTCTGCTGCGCTTATATTGTATGACCTTCAAAGAAACTTTTCTTTCTTTCAAACATTAGCGATTCTTTTGAGCATAGCCTCTTTGTACATTTTGATCGACGTCGGTCAGTGTTATTGACGTAATTTGGAGAGTACTCCTTCTTTCACACATGAGCCGTTTTTTAATAAGTATAATCAAGGAAAACTCCTTTCCGTTACCACTTTTCAGGAGCAAAGTATGCAGTATGTAATAATTGACTTCTGTTTTGAGGCATAAGCAGTTCGTTTTTCCATATTGCAGGGAAAAAAAATGATTGTTTTCCTATCCAACGCAAAACTATTGGAAACATTCAGAAGCTTAGTTTTTGGCTTTCTAAAATGATATTGAAATATTTATCAAAAGTGCTCCTTCAGTGAAGAACGATTTCTTCAAGTATACTGAGGAACAATACGTGCAGGGAAGAAATCAAAGAGACAGAATTTTCCAACTACAGTGGGATTCCGTTTTTGGCAACAATATTTTTTTCAGTTGCCAAAACTGGTACCATGCCTAAAATGGAATCTTTAAAAGGTTTTATTTTCAATTTGTGAGATCATGAATCTTACAAGAACACTAATTATATAAGAATATGTGAAATGGAATGAAATAATAGAAAAAAATCTACAAATTTCACATTATTCGCTATGCCCGCCCCCACAAAATATTGTAAATATGACTCCTATGTTTGGAAATAAAGTCAAAAGTGATATCCGTTACTACACCAAAATGATTATTGAGCATTTTTCAAAAAATTTACTATGAACAAAAATAATGTTGCCAAAAACGGAACCCATTTGTTGCCAAAAATGGAGCATGCCAAAAACGGAACGTGCCAAAAACGGAATCTTACTGTACTTCACAATGTGATCAAAACCAGTTATTGAAGATTGAACCAGTTATTGAATTGGAAAGGACTAATGTTATGTTTGATTTTAAGACAGAGCACGATCCCATATTGCTTCGGCGATTCAGGTTTTGTTACATCTGTAGTCTTCAAGATCCTTACTCCTTGCTAAATTATTTTGGATGATCTAAAATCTAAATGTTCTAACAAATTGTTCTGGCTACCATTATGTATGTACGAATACGTACAGCAAGGTACAAACTGCAGTGAGACTTTGTCATTCTTGTTGATCTCAATTCTATGAGATTTCGGATAATAAATAGGCTCAAAATAATGCTGAAATATATTTTCTGGGTATATATGAGGTCCCAATTGCCTTCACGAACGTTTTATGCAAGTGTCAAGTTTCTTCGAGGCATCGTTTCGCTTTTAGACCGCTAGGCCTCAATTCCAAGACATTTTGGATGACGAAGAATTTTATAATAACTCAAAGACATGTTTTCTGCACCACTGTTAGGTCCTATGAGCTTCCACGAATTTGTACAGCAAATGAAAAACGCCTGCGAGACTTCAATATGCTTGTAGACCCCAAGACATCAATTCCAGGACATTTTGGATAATCATGTATTTTATAATAACTCAGACATACCTTCTGCACCATTATTAGATCCAAACAGCCGTCACGAATGTATACAGCGAATGATAAATTTCTGCAAAAAATCGTTAGGCTTGTAGACCCCACCTCGAACATATCGAATGTGAAAGGTCAGATTGAGAAAAAGCTCAACCTTAAAGGTGGTGATAAAAGAAAACGGTAGCGGAAGTGGATCAACATAAATCGTGCATACAAAAAATCTCTTGCAAAGAATAACTGGTTTATGTCTGAACTACAATTTGGCAAATTGCAGAATGCACGAGATACATAAGGTATTGAAACAAAATGACTTAATGAAGTATTTTATATTTTTTCCTCAATCCAAAATATTATATTTGAATTCAAAAACAAGAAAATATTTACATATTTTTAAGATTACTCAAAATTACTCAAGCAAACTAGGAACTATTTCTTGCGAATATTATATTTTTTCCTTATTTTTAATGTCTATAGATGAAAAGCCTCACCTTGCCACACTTTTTTCGCTTCATTGTTATAAAGTTAAAGGTCTCTTCTAGTCCCAAACAAAATTTCAGTTGCTGCTATCTGCCGCTTCCTGGGTTATTAAAATTTTTGTGACCATATTTTTTCAATATTTATTATGAAAACACACATTTATCACTCTTTGCAACTTTTTTATTATTGTATTTTTTCAAAGATTTAGTAATAGCCAAAAATTTTCAGAGATTTTTTCATAAAAAATGCAAGAATTGTTTTTCGATTATTTTTTTTTAAATGTCATGTAGCGCCATCTACATAGGTTATAGAGTATAAGTGTCTGTGGTACACATGTTTAGCATATCAAAACAAACAACTTTACCGAAGAAAGCTTTTTGATAGGACGCCTGTATCAAAAGATAAAACTGATCTAGATCAGTTTCTACTTATCTAGATCAAAACCAAAGTAGCCAAAATAATGCTTTTTTTAATCCACGATATTTTGCTAAACACACCAATCGTCCAAGATCCATACCCAAGGCGCTAGAGGTTTTGAGCGTCGAAAGTAGCATTCTGCCTCACTGTGCGTCGTCCTCGTTCATATGCGTACTGGGGTCTCATGTTGTTGAAGGGATCGTGAAACAAGTGTGTTTAACATGTGACAAACATCTGCGAGAACAGGTACTCCCGCTGCTCCTAGAACTTGACCTGTAGAATGTTTTGGTTAACTTTAGAAATCCGAACTAAATATGAAATAGGCACCCGACAAAGTTTATGGATAATGGCAGCATAAGCGCCACTCCTGTGCATTAATTTTCCATTTTTTTATCGTTTCTGATGAGTATAATTGATTCTGAACTCTAACGCTGTATCAAAATGAGCAAAATAGAGTACTATACCTATCGATGTTTCTAAATTATGGTGGTTTGAGCGCCGTTCTTTGATATTTATTTTTCATTCCGCAGTATTTCTGCTGATAAGTATAATTTATTCTGGATTAAAATTTCATGTTAAACTCCGCTTGGTAGAATATGGTAGTTACATAAATTTATCTTAACTGTTAATCATTATTTTTCAACAAAAAGAAATTGGTAACATTTATGGATGGTTTAAGCACGCCACTCACCTCTGTTATTTTTCATTTCGTCGTGCTAAATGTAAATAATAAAATTTGTGTTGAATTTAATTAAATTATGAATATTAATGGCTTAAGCGCCACTCTTTGTATCTCTTACCCATATTAAGCTCAGGCTTATTGTAATGGTGGCTTAAGCGCCACTCTGATACATATTTTTCCACACTTCATCGTATTTTTGCTGAAACATATTATTCAGTCCAATTCAAATCCCACATGAATCTCAACATCGAAATTTATGTATAATTTCCTCCATTTAAAGCTCAAGAGACTATCCCCGCCAGTGTTATTCGCTCGTCGCCGGGTGATGACTTTCGCTCGGTCCAATTTCCCTTTCTTTGAATTATTCGACAGAGATCGACCGTGTGGGCGACGTCCATCGCCATCGCCCCGTCGGGGAGGAAACTCGTGACAATGCATACCAAAGTGATTTTCCCGGCCAATGCTCGAATCAAGAAGAACCATGGCTCTGTCTCTCTCTGAGTCGCACAAGTTGTGATTGTGGCAAGAAACGAGGATGATTGGAAATTGAGCAGTCTTTAATTTCCGAACGCGGTATCGATTTTAGGGGCCGAAGGAGCGAATCCAATTAGAAAGACGATATCAGCACGTATTTCGGTGTGTCGCACAAAATCAACGGAATTGGATCCCTCACACCGGAGATTATGCAAATTGTTTGTGTTTTATGAGCGTGTAAACATGTCTTGATTTAAGATAGATTGAATTTTTTAAATTCCAAAATTGGTTGATTCAATTCGAACAAAGTTGTTTCGCCAGAAATGTTTTCAACAAGTTCTGGTGGCGAAACGAGGGACCAACCACGAAACCACTTCAATCGTTTGCCACAAATATCCGGCGGTGCAGCAGTTACCCTTCCCATGACACTGACCACAATTCCAGCAGTTTACAGATCATATTTATCCCACAGAGAGATAAAAATTTAAATTTGATATTTCATAGAAACTGGACGGATACAAAATGCGCTTCGGAAGAGTAATATGCAACCAACCAAACTCCCAGCCGGTCGTTGTTGCTATCCAAAATAAAACACACAGAACTGTTTCCGAAGCTTTCCAAATATGTACATAAGCCGGATTCGGAAAATTGCATATTTATTTGTTCAGTGTGGATGGGGGGGGGGGGGGGGGCACGGGGCTGCCCGAAATGGAAACAAACAAGTTGTGCCGTTGGGAAATGAACGAATTCGAATTGGACGGATAAAGTTTTCGCTTGTCATCGGCTGATCCCGAATGGGAGCTAGGTGAGAAAGCGTCCGGGAATGGGAAATTGCATACCGAACAACGGACGACAGCTGGTGAAGAAGATGAATTTCGTCTTCCATCAGGTGGGGCTGGTTCTTGGTGAAGGTGGTTCAATGAGATTTTGTGATTAAATGTTTTGATTCTGGTTTTGGGGTCGAAATTAACTTTCCAGAGAAATAACGGGTTAGTTTCTTCTGAAAACATAGGCGCTTACAATTTGATCTTAAAACATTCGAGTTTCGTGTTTCTTGAAATGGAACAGGGAAACTGAAGAACAAACATTCAAGAGTGGCGCTTAAGCCATCATAAAGAGAGGAGTTATTCTTATTACCAGAATGAATGTGTTTGGGTGATACACGAATTTCAATAACAATTCTGTGTTATCTTTGGAAAAAATAAAACCTTCTGAACCTTCACAATAGTTTTCACACCCTCCCTGCATAGTGTTTCTAAATAAGCGAAAATGTGATCGAAATTGTTTACACCACGAAAAAACGATTTTCGAGCTATAGTGTTCTTCTTTTTTCTGTCTATAAAATATTTCTCATCTTATTAAAGTATTAGTTTGGTGTTTAATCCCCCTATAACTGAAAAGCAAATTTTTGTTTGGTTATTTATGAAATTAATAAAAAACTGTATTCAACAAAGTTGTAAGAAATATAATAAGAAACAACTTTGCTGAAGGGACTATGTAGCAGGTACTATGTAGTTTTCTATGATACACCCCTGAAAATCACTTAATCACTTTTTTACAAAATAATTTTTCTGGGTGATTTTTTGAAATTTTAAATTATAAAATTTTGTTATCGAAAGTTTTAGTGTTAAAAAATCAACACTTTGGTATGAAATAACACTTCAATCCGCAAATTTCGGCAGACAAAGCCATATTCATTCGAATCTATAAAGAAAACGCTATCAATTCAAGGGTAATCATTTGTCGCATGCTGTCTATTGCACACAAAAAGATATATTCAAAAAACGACTATAAAACCCTTTTACAAGGCTATTCAAAAATTACATCACACATTTAAGGGTAAAAAGAGGAAGTATGAAGCATGTTGTTACACTTTAGCTCATAGAAAGTTGCATTTTCCGAAATATGATTGATTTTTTTGAATACTTGCTATTTTCTTGACGTGACGGTTTATAGTTCCTACAGATATTCTGAAGTTCGACTCGACTGTCGTCATGTCATGCCATGTTATTTCATGTTATGTCATGTCATTTCATGTCATGTCACATCACGTCACGTCATGTCATGTCATCATGTCATATCACGCCATGTCATGTCACGTCATGGTACGTCATGTCGTCATGTCATGGCACGTCTTTACGTGTTCTATTCTCAGTCACGTCACTTAAGCACTAGAAGGAGATTTCCCTCTAGTCACTAAGTGATGTGTACCTTGCACCTCGCATCACTTCACTTCTTTTCACATCACTTCCCGTCAATTCACATCACCTCGCTTCAATTCATATCATCACATCATTTCACATCACTTCATATCTCTTCACATCATTGCACGTCTCTTCACATCACATAACTTCACAACAATTCACTTCATTCCACTTTACTTAATTTCACTGAACCTCGCATCACCTCAATTTTCTTTATTTTTCATCACATCATTTCGAATCATTTTCGTTTACTTCACCTCACGCCACTTCAATTCACTTCATATCACTTCGCACATTACCTCACTTTACTTCACGTCAATTCACATCACCTCACTTCACTTCATTTCACAACTTCCCTGCCTATGATCCCAAATCAGTCCCATAAAAATAGGAAATCCCTTAGAAAATGGGACAAATATGCAATCATGGGTAGTTCATACAACTTCACTACATTTAAATTCCCACATCACATCACTTCACATCAATTCACTTCATTTCATTGCACTTTTAATCACAGCGTCTCACATCACTTCACTTCATGTAACTTCTCATCACTTCACGTGAATTAACATCACTTCACTCTAGTTCACTCCGCGTCCTTCAGTTAGTGCATTTCACTTCACATCACTTCGTTACTTCACATCACGGACCCTATTTTCAGTCACATCACCAAATGACTTTGTCAATTTTCTTAACGTCACTAGTTAACGTAACTCTGAGTATAGGGTCCGAATTCACTTCACTTCACCATACCTCACATTACTTCACGTCATGTAATATATTGTACATTCATGTCAATCAAATCACTGCAACGTGTTTCGCCGGTCACGTCGCTCACGGTGTGACGATGGTCATCTAAAAGTTCCTAAAGATGAAAACTGTTGTAGCCTTATTTTGCACGGCGGAGTGTGATATGGGACGACTAAACTCACCTCACTGCACATGACTTTGCTGACCCGATTCGAAAGGGTAGCTAGACACTCGTTTAATGGCAATGAGAAATTTTATCTAATCCTAGTAGACTCTGGATCGGCTGAGGAATCTACCTAGAGTGAAGTGACATTGCAAAATAAGGTAGAAAGGTGATATGTTAAATTGTGTCAATTGGTGACGTTGTGGTGATAGGTGATAATGCGTCAATTGCCTACAGTTTTCGTATGATTTAATTTTGGAATGATCCCTAAGTGTTTAGAATTTTCGTGATGAGCTTTAGGTGGCCACTTCACTCCACGTGACTCTCAGAATCGCAATTTTCCGAGTCACCACACGTTTATTGATGTGAACGGCATTTGAAAGTGAATATACCACGATCGGTGCTGTTTTGGAGTCCTTTGGCTTTTACTTCCACAATACACTTGAATGTTTCACCATTATATTTAATGGTGTTGGTGATTCATAAATCATCTACTGACCACCTTTCAAAAGACACTAATATCAATGAAGGTTTGGTGTGTTTTGTAGCAACCGGACGTCGTCATATGGAGTTTCAAATTGGCGTCAATCATCAATATGCGTCATCTGCTGACCACTCCTATTGGAATAACATGCGTGACTTTACGATTTGCTTGAGACTATTAAAAAATTTCTATTTTGAGAGTCACTTAAGCAACGATGGTCACTTCACCTAAGATGTAATGTACACATGACACAGAATTTACGGCGCCAAGTGAAACGGGTTTGCTGATTTTGTGACAAATTTTTACGATAGCAAGGATTGGGATACATTGTGCTGCGATGTAGCTTTTAGTTCAAAATGTTTTCAAGTTTCCATTCCGCTTTTTTATTGTTCAGTGATGAAAAATTTCATTTTAAATCAAAAAGATTAACTTCGAACAACTGGACCAAAACTGTTAAGAGCTCAAAAAGGGAAATCTACCGCACTTGTAACGCGATTATACGCCCGTGATTTTTTCCCCATTATCAATGCCTGTCGTCCCATTTTCCACATGTGCAAGCAGACACGTGTGCATCATGGATTATCGTGTAAGAGAAGCTGGCGAGGGAAAAGGTTAAATTTATGAGCAATGGAGAAAAGTGTGCTCGGGCGCGTATGAAAAATTCATGGCTTTATGAAGCTTTCGCGCACCCATCGGATAATAATAAAAAAAAAAGATCTGGAGGAATGCGATTCCGCTGCACGCTTCTTCTTCTTCTTCGCCCTGAGAACATGAGCTATCGAATCTTATAAAGATCGAATAAATGTCTGCTGCTTGCAGCAGCATCTCGGCGTGTAGAGGAGCTCGATACTTGAGTTTCGCTTCGTTTCCGTTCGAGTTTGGCTTGTTGGAGATGCACAAAAAAACTATCATCATCGCCATCATCGTTTAGAGAGGGAAGCAAAATGCACGGTTGAAGGATAAAAGTTCTGGACTAGTTTAGCGCACCGACTTGGATGGCGATGGATTTTCTAGGATCTGAACGGAGGGGGAAAAGTGATTCTAGTCTGGGTAAGACTTGCATCAAGTGATTCTGATGGGTGTTATGGAAATGCATGGTGGTTAGGTGGAAAATCAAACTGCTGCTCTTCACTATCAGGAAGTGGTAATGGTTCAAAAGAATTTTCCGCTCGCTTTGGGATGGGAAGCGATTTTCAAGTTAGTTAATTGGAATCGATTTCACATACTTTGGGGGTATGGAATATACGGTAGATGAAAAAAGCTCGAGCATAATCATGCTAAACTAAATGGAATCATACAAATAAATAAACGAACTTAGCATGCATCGATCTTTGCAAGTCAATAAAAACGCCATAAATAAAAACAACAAAAAATTATAAATTAGGCTGTAGATCTATAACAAGATAGGGACATTAGACGTTGTCATCAAGGTGGCATCCAAGCACCGCTTATTTTCGTGTTTTTCTTGAACGATATCCACGGTACGTTACGATAGTGTGACACGTAGTTGCATGCCAGAGTTTTTTTTTTTTTTAAATTTCCAAACCTATCAAAGTGGCCAATGGTTGCTACGCCGACTACAAAGAAAAAACCGTAAAAACCCGCTGTTCCTCTCCACTGTGTAGTGGTTTTTCCGACAGCAGCAAGAATAACCTCTCCGACAAGCCTCACATCCGCATTTGCAAAGCATTTGCAACGTCCAAGTGAAACTCGAAAAAAGCGCCCCGTCGTTATTTGGCCAAACTATCTACTTATGGTGCCAATGTAGGGACGTGGTCAGGCAGCTAATTGGATAGATAAAATGTTCCCAATTAGAGAGTGGAGGCAGTTTTTGTTCGACCTGTGACTCGGGATCCACCACAACCCACCACCCCCTTCCGAAGCTACGATTGCGGGTGGTCTGGGGTCCGGTCGTGCGAGTGTGACGGGGCATGATTCCCTGTAGTTTTTCGGTTTAATTCCTATGATGGCACTACACCCGGAGGACGGGAGGAAAGATCTGCAACGGACAACAAATGCCACCGGATGGTAACCGAGCATCGATTCTGGTTGCTATGCAAAAGTCGCTCCCGTTGCACAGTGCAGTGGGAAAACAATGCTTACTAGATGCGCTAGCTAGTAGCCACCAGAAAGAGTGGAGGGATGCTGGTTTGCTCATGTTCCATCTAGCACTGGTCGAGTCCGAGGGTTGAAGAGACAGCAGAGAAGCAGGAGAAACCTGACCGACAAATAAAGATGTTTTCCTGACGGGGACCGAGTTTGCTGCTAGTAGAAGAGAACCGAACGTGATGCTGCAGCAGTTTCGCAATCGATTGCGGAGTGTACGAATTCAAATATGCGCGCCGCCACCCAGAAGCTTCCCAGAAATGGATCCGGCGGCTTGGAGGAAATTCGGCAGGAGGAAGTTTCGTTTGTTTTCGGTTTTGTTTGCAACTTTTAATAAGCTGTATCTCGGTGACCCCAAAAGTTTGTAATCAACTACGATGTTGACAGAGAACCGGGTCTGGGAAAAGGGCCCGAAAGTTTTGCTGGAAGTTTTGTAATTATACCCCGAGATGAGGACAAGATAGTGTTGTTTGTGTGATTTTTAGTCGGAAACTTTTACGAGCTTGAGCTGTGGAGTTCTGTTCAATTGGTGGGGACAGCTTCAGGCTCGGGGACGTGGCTAATAACAACTAAAACTGTAGATGTATGAACTATTAAGTTAATCTTTGTGCTGTTGACGGTTTTCATTCCAATTCGACTATTCGTCCGAAATCTGTTAAAATTTGGTTGGTCTAATTACAGTATCTTTAAATACAAGGAGATTCACAAAAAAGTAAGCAGTTGAATCATGGCCAACATGAATTACACTATGTGATTTATCGGAAGGTTTCGCGATTAATAATAGCCTCAAACGTAGGGTGTCTTATCAAAGTAACATCATCAGTCATCTTTCCAGTTTTCTTTAACTCCTGCTTGTAAACTGTTCAATATCTTTCAATTGGATAGTGTTTCGGATTCTTAGATGAATTGAAATATGGCTACAGCTTTATTGGACCTGTGTGAGTCTTAATGAAAGGAAGTATTCTGAATGAAAAACTTAGTCTTGAGAACTCAGCTGCAAATTCTTCGCCAAATCATCAGTTACATCAACAAACTTAGGCTTACGAAATTTCCTTTATGCAGTCCAATCATATCAGGAATATCGTACTAATATTGCTCAAAAATTAGGCCGTTGTAAAAATTCCACAGTTCCAGATCCGAATGAAATAGCAAGAATATATAAGCGACCGAAAATTAATAGTAGCAAGAAATGCACATGCTTCATGAAACCCCACTTTTATGTTTATAAATGCAGTCCCAAACGCTACTATATAAACGCTCGTTTCCACGCTATCAATAAATCTCCACGTCCCCATATCTGAACCTACACTCAGTATCAATCAGAATCACGACCCAATGCAGTTGGCCTTAAGCAGTGTTTGGGTGACATTTCCCGTCTCGCCTGCAATTGTAGTGAGTGATTCAGATAGGGAGTCCTTTCGAGAGCCAAGCTCGACAGCTCTAGTTGGTTCACTCTTAAAAAAATGTTATCTTCATTAATCTGCTTATATTGGCTAAAGAGACACGTCTTCCACAGTCCCGATTATATATGCCTCTTATAAAAAAAATTCATGAGCTGTAGCAGACGAACCAGGTTAAATTGGAGTAAAATCTTTTTGAAGCATACTTTTCTTGTCTTAAAGATGCAAAATATGCAAAAATAGACGAAATCATTTTTTATTGCGCCTGAATACCCCCTTACGGGAAATTTATACCAAATAATCAGAAAATGTTATGGAGCTACATCGACGGACTGTAGAAAAATATTTTAACAGCTACAATTTTAAAAAAAAAATGTGTCAGTTTTGTCAATATCCCCATTTTGTTAGCCTAAAATAAACAAAGGGGCTGAAAAATCTACTGTGAATATTTTGGTCTCTTTTGGTCAATCTACATAGTGATCAATCCCTCTACAGGTGAGAATAAGTTTCATTAGTTTTTTATGCAAGGAAAAATTTACGTTCTCAACAAACTTAGAAAAAAAACTATCTGGTGATTTGAGAGGACATAGTTGAAGGATAGAGTTAAAACAACTTAGAAGTTGTTTTGACAATTATAGAAACATTCCTTGATACTTGATTGCTTCATAGTGCTTGAGCTGATTTTTTCACATAATTGCTTCGTTACTAGCTTACTTTTGCGATCTATTTTCCTCGCTGGATACCACAAATATAACCCGTATCTTTGCTACTCCGTTATTGATCCAGACTGGCTGAAACTGGACAAGGTTTCATTGGATGATAATGCCTGGAATTAACAAAGCATCCTTCGATGTTAAACTGCCACCAATCCCAACTTTGTTTATCGATCCATACCGCCACCGGCTAGGCCCGAACGTAGATCGCAGCAGAGTAGCAAGAAAGGGAAGCAATGTTAGTCCGACATATGCTTTGCTATAGATCGTACTACACGAGTGGCGTGCTAGGAGGAAACGTGTTCGTAGGAAATAAGATTCGAATCAAAATTAAGCTGGAATTCGCTCGCTATTCATAATTGTAACAGTCCCTGGGCTCTCTAAAACACGTTGTAGACATATCGTAACGACGAACAGCGAGAAAATGCCTAGAAGCACACTTTATTAAAATAGTGGTTTTACAGAAAACTAACTAGGGACCATTCATAAATTACGTAACGCAAAAATTGCCCAAAATTGACCCCCCCCCCCTCCCCCTATGTAACAAATTGTCACAAATTTTTCCATCCCCCCCTCCCCTGTTACGTAACAAATTCCAAGAGAAAATTTTTTTTTCTTCGATGAAAACATGTTACGTAACGATCTAGTTAACACCCCCTCCCCCCTATGTCACAACTTGTCGTACCCCCTCCCCCCCCTAAAAGCGTTACGTAATTTATGAATGGTCCCCTAGCGAAAAGAAAAGCACTGAAAAATTTTGGAAAAAATAAGAAGCACTGAAAGAATGCTAAAACTGTTGTTTTCGCAATGAGAATATGAAATAATTTTAAGCGGCCTAAAATGAGCATTAACTGTACTGAAAGCCTTGCTTTGTATGACGACATACTAGCAATTTTACGCGTGCAAGCATTAATATTATTCTAACTAGAACACGGAAAAATGCGTCCCAAAATTTGAGACAAAAATCACGAATTCGTGAACATTACGATTTACGAAAACTAATTAGCGCCCAAAATGTACATGGCGTTACATTCGTATGTTTGGTTGGATTACTATGGTTGTTCTCTGGACATGTTTATGTTTTTACGTTTCTTGTTCACAATTTGGAGATATTCACTACTTGTGATCACAAGTCAGTCCCATGAAGTTAGGAAATCCCATAGAAAAAGGAACAAATATGCGATTATGGGCAGTGCAGCTCTGTATGAACTATAAGAATTGAAAGAGCCGACATTTAAATGACAATTCATTATTTCAGCAGCTTTAGTCGCAAATTTCGTAATTTTTTATCACGTTACCGTGATATTTTTTCATGAGTTTTACTATTGGATTTTTCTGGCAGAGTAGCGTGATTTGTGTTCCTGACTTTGGGACCAGTAATTTATATTCACGTTGCCATTATATGTTACTCATTGGTAGAGTAGTTTATGTTCATGATTTCATGATCTTAGTCACGATCTTCGTGATTATACGTTATCGTGATATTTTACACATGAGCGTATTTTTGAATTCGACACGCGCAGTAAGGTGATTCATGTTTAGATATCAACAGTTTTGTCATGGTATTCATTGTTTCTCTTCGTCTTACCGTGACAGGCTATTTTTTGGTTACTATCGGATTTTTTACTCGGAGTAACATCACAATATGCACTGGATCATAAAAGTGTGGGTAAATAGCTGAACTATATCAAGAACACGATTTGTGGATCTATAATCTATTTGTGTTGCTCAGCGCAGTTTTCTGAACCACGATGTTCGAGGCTCTAATGCATTACTTATATCTGCTGCTCGAACCTGTTACTGGTCACTAGTGGCTAGACATAACTATGCGATATTTCATGAAATAGCACAATGAATAAAAATCCCATGAATAATATTTTTTAAACTTTGTGACAAAGTTGCTTGAAATTCAAAACGATCTGTCCTAAATATTACAGCACGCACGATAGATCGTAATCATGTAATTGTAATCATGAATCAGTTCACGAATTCATGAATATTTTATGATTTTGTAAACTATATCACTAGCACGAATGGTTAGTCGTGATTATTATACTAGGAATCATGAATCAGTTCACGTGTCCATGAATAATGTTTCATGATTTTGTGAACTATGTCACGAGCATGAATTGTTTAGTTGTGGCTAATACACTTGAAATCATAGTTTTGTGAACTATTTCACTAGCACGAATCGTGAGTCGTAACTAATACACTAGGAATGAATCAGTTCACGTATCCATGAATAAATAATATATTATAATTTTATGAACTGTTTAACGAGCACGTATATTGAATCGTGACTAGTAGATAGATTAGGAATCATGAATCAGTTCACGAGGGTTGAAAGGATCCACGAGTAATACTCCATGTTTCGGTGAATCGTTCACGAGAAAATATCCAGACTTCTGATTTCATAAACTATTATTTAGGAATCCTCAGTTCACGGAACTCTTTGGTGATACAGCACGACCAACAGTTCGGATTTACCAAATTTTTTTCCGTGTTTAATTTCCTCTCGAATGATCGTGAACTTCACCCTTAATGAATGCACCGGTTGCTTTGTTCGTGTTTTTTTTTGCACTTTGCGCTGCAACATGTCACAAAGTGACATCCGAGCACAGTTCCGTGCAATAATTGAGAAAACCCCAACCAATATACTGGAACTAGTTTCCTCCGCAAAAGACGCTACTACATCCGGCAAAGTGCAATTATTTGTGCCCAACACAGCGGAACCAATGGCAGGGAGGGAGCGTGCTTGTAGGCGATATGGTGCTAGGTAGGTAGCTAGGTGGATAGGTTGGTACCCACAATTCGCCAAGATAAGCTCAATTGTCATGGCGGAGATTGGTCGGTCGAGGAAAGGCACGGTGATACAATAAATAAGAGCATAAAATGGGAAAAATTGTGGCCAGCCGGTGTGGGGCGGGCGTGGGAACGTCAGGGTGCCGCGGGAGATGAAAAAAAAACCGGATCTCAATTGCGACGAAAATGCACCACCGAACGACCCATCGAATGGTTGGGAGGGCGTTGAATGGTGGGTGCGGACCCGGGAGTTTACGGGAAACAATTTGTCGTGTGTTATAAATTTTAAAGATTTATCTTCGTTTTGTTTCGCTCGAATTTCACATTTACTTGTATATGGAGTCGGTCCATAGCGGATCCTTTGTTAGGTGTATGTGTGTGTTTGTGTGTGGGAAAGAGTATGGTTGGTTGAAAAATTTATCGTTGCTTGAAGCTTGTGTAGATAAACATTTCCGTTGATGGTGGCGACGGCGTCGGCTACTACGATGCAATGGCGTCCGGCTTGGAGGTCACTACTGGACTCTAATGTGCTGTGTGCTGAAAGCAATGGAAATGTATGTGGTTTCCGGGTGGGAGTTTTCCTGCCTTCAAGTTCATTTTCTACCACCTTGTTGCGGTCCGGACCTCGGAGTGGCTGTGGGCGGAACGGATTTAATGGTTTCCGAAAATAAATTACACGCAAGGACGTAGGATAAACATTGCGCCGCGTCTGGGTACGCTCTTGTTAACGAGTACCAGTTGTAGGCTCGTTGGAATATATGGTATCACCAGTTAAGATAATCTATAATATGCATCTCAAAAAAAAGAACTCTTCAAAACAAGGGGTGAGATGTGACTTTCAACTTTCAAACTCTTCGGAAGGTGACTAACTGCACTCCATTGAAAGACGTTGGTCGGAAAATTTGATTTATGCCGAGAGCTTAAATTTATACATGCACATACACACACTCACCCATTCGAAAGCGATGTGCTTTCAAGCAGTGCTGGCACCGTGTCGACGTGCTAACCAGTGAATCGTGTTGAGTTATGACGATTTAAGGACCCCTGTACCTTCTAGTAGGACAAAAACGAACGAACAGAATCTATTGAAAGAAAAGAAAGTGTTTCCCCGGTGCAGCAGTAGTGGCAGCTCGGGCCAGTATCCTGGTTGCAGCGTCAAGATTTACGGGTGAAAGATTTTTCTCTTTCTCTCTCGGTTAGTTTGGAGCGACAATGACGGTTGACTTTTGGGGGGAGGGGGTTGGCGGGGCTAACAATCCCCTAAAAGTCGTAGACATAAATTTGAGCTCTGGACAGGCGCTCAGAACTGCAGCAGGATAGCCGCCAAAGAAGGTTCACAAGGGTTACTCCGGGAAGCAGTCTTTTCTTGGTATCCAAAGTTTTCCAACATAGTTCTGACAGTTTCGCATTGAATTAAAGCCGTTTGACTTACTCACCTCAGAGCGCGCGCGGTCGGGGGATTATTTCAGAAGTTTTTCTTTCGGTTGCGTTATGCAAAACTGTGCATTTATCTGCATTGATAAGTTGTTGGATCATCTTAGCAAAGTTTAATACAGTGCTGAACGGTTTATCATATTCTGTCAACTAGAATATTTGGGGCGTTTCTGGTTGAGTTCATCGTGGCGGACTTTGGCTAAGAATGAATTTCGATGAGCACCACTGGAATGGTGATAATCAAGCACATAAATTATCCCGTAGTTGATATACATCTTGGTCCTTGCGACTGTTCAAAACTCTAAAACTCTAAAAAGTTTCACGTGGAATAACTTACCAAATATTTTTAAGTTTAATACTATACCCAAAATAGTTCTTCAGAAGAGCGAGTAAAGGCGCTTTAACCTAGGCTCATTAGCCAGGGCAAGGTGTAAATACCTTTGTCCCATCCCAAAGGACCAAAGGAGTGACATTAACCTTCTTAACCAAGTCAATATCAACGATTTATTATCTCCCCTTGGAATTGAAACTGTCGGTACGGTTGTCCTCGCTTTTTCCTCTTTCACGATTCAAAAGGATTCGTTAGGTAGATTATATATTAAATGAATAATTTAACTGCCGTATAATTTTGTAACATCTTCAAAATCAAACTCTGCACAGTAGACCTGGCCGTTTTAATATTTGCAGCATATTACACATAATATGCTTCAAATATTAATGTTGACAAGAAAAATACTAAAGAATAACTGCAGTGTTTTCCAGGATGCTTTCAATGCTGGCTGTGTGATGGATAGAATAGAATAGAATAATAAAAATAGTTTTTCAGAATTCTGTAGTATTTGTTTCCAAATTGAAATATTATTTTTAATTTAAATACAGTCATCAAGCCAACGATACGACCTGACACTCCTGTTTTGGATCCATGGCTGGAAGGGTTGCTCGGAAAATTTAGTTTATTGTCATTTCCGAGAGATTATTGGTCATAAATTATTGGGACACTTTGTCTTCGTAATGATTCAGTGAGTGTCATGTTGTGTCGTTTTCTGCGCGGTGCTTTATCTTGTGTTACTAAAAGTTTCTCATGGAACTTCGATTGCATTTTCAGGTAGCCGAAATACCTTAACGGATTAAGTCCTTATTTTTGAATTCTCAAGTGTACCCAAATAATACTTGTATTTGCTGACTTGTCTTGAAATTGCCTTTGAAAATTTTCAGTTGATTTTTTCTAATTGATGCTAAAATTTAGGTTGCGTTGAACAATTCTGCAACAAAAGTCCTATTTACAAAAAAAGTCATTATAGATCCACTTTCATGATTCTCACTAACACTGGAAGCTTTTACCCACAATCCAAAGAGCCACATTTCCCCGATCTCATTCTGTATATGTCAAGTGCATCGGAAAAAGTCGCTTCCCCCTGATTCTCCCCACTCCAATCGGCAGAGGAGTTGTGGTTTACTTGATGACAGTTGAATGCACACAAACACAGTTTGTACAGAGTCGCAGTGGGGTTTGATTGGCAAAGGACGTGGAAGAAAACACAAAAAACTAGGTTGAAATGAAAGTACTGCAAAGCAACCCCATCATCAAAACCATAGTCATCATCATCATCATCGTCATTATGTATGGAAGCAATTATTGTTAGCTATTTTCTATTTCCTGGCCCGGCGCGAACTTCCGCTTCGGTTGTTGGTCCACACGCGCGCACTCCTCCTGATGGCTTCACTGGAGCGGAACAGCGGGAAATAGTATTGCGAAATCGCTCACGTGGATGTCACGGCGCGGCTGCTGCCGAGAAAACGTGAACTGAGCTCAACACGATGCCCCCCCCCGCCCGCACCGTCACATTTTCCATTATGCTCACCATCTGTTTCGGAGAGGTTGAGCTTTGCGCTGAATGGAACCGAGATGTTACACGCTGAATGGACTTAATTTCTGAGGGTGACAGTTAATACTTTTTTGTCCTGGAGCGGTGGAAGTAGCGGCAGCAAGTAATACATTTGGATTTGAGGGGATTCTGGAGAAATACAACTTCGTTCGTTGATTGGGAGTTGTTAGTTGCGATGCTTTTTGTGGTGAGCTTTTGGGATTCCTTTCATATTCGTTTCTCGATTAGACAGGTTACCAACTGAGACGGGAAACAGTGTGGTACTTCATTATTGTTCATTTCGTTGGTCCCGATGACACGGTGTCATGTTCAAACAAGCAAATCACACCACTCTCCACTAACTACATCAATCTTCGAATGCTCCGGAGAATTACACCCTGCTTCACGCGTAACACCAGCGATAAGCGAAAGCGTAACCCCATAAGCAAGATTTTATTCCACTCCATCACTCTTCCATTTTGTTCCGTGTTGTTCTTCCCACGTGACATTGTCGGTCGTTCCGGCGGAGATGACTCAATGAAATAAAAGATATGACAACCACAGACAATTCAATAAAATGATTCCATACCCCCTTCTCACAAGCACACCCAGTCCTACTCAACCCAGCGCATCCGTCGCGTAAAATGAACCCACCGCAAAACAAATCACCTCCATACCCCTACATACAATCTATGATTGCCCTCTTCGGGTGTATCGGATTTCCGATTGTGAGATCTTCCCGTTCGAGTGCAAGGGAATGGAAGGCTCACCGAATACGGGATTTGTTTTACTCAAAAGTTTGTTTAATATTGAGCTGTAAAATAGAGACTACAGTCTAGAGACGACAGTCTAAAGACTACAGTCTAGAGACTACAGTCTAGAGACTACAGTCTAGAGACTAGTGTCTAGAGACTACAGTCTAAGGACTACAGTCTGAAGCCTTCAGTCTGAAGACTACAGTCTAAGGACTACAGTCTAGAGACTACAGTCTAGAGACTACAGTCTCGAGACTACAGTCTAGAGACTACAGTCCAGAGAATACAATCTAGAGACTACAGTCTAAAAACTACTGTCTAGAGACTACAGTCTAGAACGACAGTCTAAAGACTGCAGTCTGGAGACTGCACCACAGTCTAGGAACTACAGTCTGAAGACTACAGTCTAGGAACTACAGTCTAGAAGCTACAGTCCAGAGACTACAGTCTAAAAACTACAGGCTAGAGACTACAGTCCAGAGACTACAGTCTAAAGACTACAGTCTGAAGACTACTGTCTAGAAACTGCAGTCAGTCATTGTTAAGTCGTCAGCTCCCAAAACTCACAAGCATGCCCATTTAACCCCAAACTCCCCTGTATCAACCAACTCGAAGCCCAAAGCCACACAGTTCGTTTGAATTGTGTGCATCTCCTTCCCCTTTCGCCAAGCTGTATGTTTCTGATCTGTCTGTACCGAACATGTTTGCTCGGGTGTCTCCACATTTTGTCTTATTATTCATATTTGTGTTTTATTTGCTCAACTCTAGCTCGATACCACAATTTTTCTTCTGGCGAGTAGGAAGGGAAAAATCACATCATTGTGTCAGGCTCACCATCAGGATGTTCTACCGCACCCCCTCCCTCATCAAGCTCCATGATGCGTTGTATTTGTTCCCACATCCAATCCAACCACAGTAAGAAGCTGAAGCTATTGCATTACCCAACCCCTACTCCCGAACACTGAATCCACAGCCTGCTTCTACGTCTCTCTCTCTCTCTCTCTCTCTCTCTCTCTCTCTCTCTCTCTCTCTCTCTCTCTTCTCTCTCTCTCTCTCTCTCTCTCTCTCTCTCTCTCCCGCCGATGGGGGTAATGTCGTTGCGCGTTTTATCCATGTGGGAGACATTGTATTTGCTTGCATTAGTCAAGATCTGGGACCCTGCGGCTGCAGCAGCAGCCTGCCGAGAATCGGACGAAGACAAAGCGGAATACACAAATAAACACAATGTTATAAATGACAGTATCATAATAACCGGGAGTTGTTTTTCGCATGGTCTTATTCGCTCGAATCGGTATTGGTTCAGTGTGCTGTGTGTGTGTGTATATTTGGTTTTCGGTTCGGTTCGATTTAGCGGGTCTTTATCGATGCTTTTCTGACTTTCGGGCTGTTGCACGCCTGAAGGGGGCCGGTATGTTACCGTAAACAAATGCTGTATGGAAAAACATATCCGAATATCAGCTGCGAGGGAGTGTTTGCACGTGTGTTTTAGTTATTTTATTTTACAATTTGGTAATTTGCCGTTTTTCTGGTGTGTTATTGTGACCCAGAAATTTTGGGATATCATTTATTATAATATTCCGATGTTTAATAATAGTCGAAACATATTTGTTTTTCATAGTTCATATTTCATATTTTTTTAGAAAAATTCATTCGTGTATAAAAAAAATGTTGTTCCTGAAAAAAATCTTTTAATGGTTTGATCGCTGTAAAATAAAACAAATGTTTATTCATATTCGTATACATGCTAGAAAATTACGACGGATAAGGTGACAGTGATAGTACAAGAGATACGTTATGCACCTTTTGTGCAAAATTCTAAAATTTGAGAAAACAAAAATTCAAAAAAACCGTAGATTCAAACATTTGAACATTTGTAGAATGGAAGGTGAAAAAATTCAAGAATTGGGGAACTTTAAAAGTCCACACTTTAAAACCTCAGAGATTCACATACTAAACAATTCGTTGGTTCAAAAATTCGAAAATTTGACGATTCGGTGATTCAAAAATTCGCAATTCAAATACTCGTAAATTCGTAAGTTTAATTAATCGACCATCCGAAAACTAGAACAAATTCAAAAATTGGAGGATTTGACAATTTGACATTTCAAGATCTCGAATATTCAAATGTTCGATGATACAAAATGAAGAACATCAAACATCTCTAAATTCGAAAATCTGTGAAATTCAGAATTCGAATATTCGAAAATCAATAATTCGGTGTTTTAAAAATTAGAATACTTAAAAATTCAAAACTCGCGATCAGAATTTTCGAAAAATTCGAATATTCGAAAATTTAAGAGCTTCGATAAGTCGAACATATGAAAATCCACTAATTCTAAATCCACAACAGGATTCGAAAATTTGGAAAAACGTCGATGATTTGAAAATTGGAAAGCGTGAAAATTCGAAGGCCAGAATATTCAAATATCAATACCAAAAAAATATGATAATTAGACGATTTGATTATTAAAAATTTAAAAACTCAAAAATTCAAATGTTACAGGATTCTGATTACAAAATTCTCGAATTCTAAAATTGGTAAAATTGAGCATTCAAAAATTCAAAAACTGAAAAATTCGAGAAATAGAATATCTGAAAATTAGAAAAAAAATAAAAAATTCGAAGATTCCAGCTCAAATGCATCAACCGATAGAGTCGGAATCGGTTGTTTTCTTTGAGCAAGATTCCATACTGAATCCATTCAGGATTTCGAACCGGTTCCGGAATGGATTTGACGGATAGTTGGGATAGGTTGGTGTGGCGGCGCTAGTGTTTATCGTATATTAATTCAAATGTTTACACACGTTTTTAAATATTTTTGTTCGATCATGGATGTCTGTTCTCTGTGTCAAGAGGGTCAATTGACCGAAAGGAGGGTCATTCGATCGAAGGGTCGTTTAACCGAAAGGAAGGTCATTTCACCAAAGGAGGGTCATTTGACCGAAAGGCTCATTTGACCGAAAGGGTCATTTAACCGAAAGGCTCATTTGACCGAAAGGCTCATTTGACAGAAATGCCATTCGGCCGAATGTAAGTTGGTCATAGGCGGGTCTAGTTGATTGTCCCATTTTTTTGTTTCGTGCTCTCAATATATACATTGTGTTCTTTCATTGCAGCTATTGTAGCATTAGGTTCAAAACTCGATATCGGATGAAAGAAAATACAATAACTTATTTATAGGTTGTGTCTTACGCGCAAATGCGGTTTTACCTATTTTTCGGCTTTAGTGGAGGAAAATTGGTTTTACTCAAATTTTTCTCGTAAAGCTAAGTATGCACCTCTTGCGAAATGAAATTTCCTATACAAAACCTATGCATAAAAAACGTCGCGAAATGCTCGCGAAAAAAATTTTCGTTTCCATTTCGTAAGCGGTACGCAGCTCTCGCGAAAACGATAACGAAATTTGCAGTTAGCCGAGACACGGTTCGACAAACGATAAGTTTCGTATTACTTCCGCGAGATAGCGCTGCTTTCTATGCGCTGTCACCACGGCAAGGTTTTTCCTTGCGAAATAATGATCAGTGGTATTATTCCGCTGCGGAGGCTCGCGAAATTTTGACAGACTGCGATAAAAAATACAAAAAAACAAGATTTGTGTATTTTTTCATCGCAAGCTGTCAAAATATCTTAATATAGAATTTGCTTTTGTTATGCAATATTTGAAATTCGAATGGTGAGTTATAAAATATGATTGGAATTCTTTAATTTCTAATTCAAATTATCTTTCAGTATGTAATGATTATTTACAGTGCGCCTAAACAAACCCGGATTCAGTCGCAACGGCAGAGGATTGTACAGCTGGAGAAATGATAAAAATCGTTCCGACTTACTATTTTTCAAAGCCGCTAGAGCAGTCTTTTCCGTTAGTGGTAGAAGCAGGAAACATCGATCTACCTCAGCAGTTTGCCTCAATAACAACAACGTATGACCTAGTCTACATCCGCAACTAGTGCAAACGATCCAAGCCAATCAGGGCAGATGTAGAAGACCATTGGCCAACTTTGGCAGTTGCAGCAGCAAACAAATCAGAACTATGATCACCCATCCGCAGAAAACGATACAGCTACAGCATCGGTCAAACACAGTAGCATACGATACTGTACCGTACCGCGTGCAGGAGGTCCTTTAATTCAGTTGGTGCAGCAAGGTGAGATATTTTTACTATCTTTTTTAATTTCGAAAGGATCAGTACAGTGTTCAGTACATTGTAATGAAATACCTTATTCTTAAAAAGTTCGCGTTCACTCATTCACGTATATTTTATATCATGATTTTTTCAGATCGAGCAGCAACCATAGCGGCTACAGATCCAGTGGACACATCACCGAACACCATCAACCATCCAGCAGAAGAACGCGGTGATAATGGGTCAGCAGTAAACACAACGGCAAAATGCTTGGAAAGGACTTTCTCTCGGTAAGTTTTTACCACTAGCTTCCCTCCTCCAAACATTCCTTTGCATATCTAGATGTCCTTTTTGATTTTCAGAACAAACAACGGAAGCCTACACGCACGACATGTTCAATCGGGCCAACCGTGTGACTCGTTTAGAAA